>NW_019520819.1:1561-4845 GCF_002814215.2 Seriola lalandi dorsalis
CCACTAATGATGTGCGGCCGGGCTCTTAAACTCTCTTCCTCTGATGCTGAAACAGCTGCAGCTGTGGTGAGGACTGACAGGATCATTGCTGCACCAATAGGAGAAGCTGTGGAGTCGGTGGCTCCTCCTCTCTGCTCCGACAGGGACAAGTAATCCATCAGTTAGTGTTAAAATGCCCGAGCTTTGTGCAGCAACAGGCTGTAATAACAAGAACAACTGTAGAGAGAGTCTTTGCTCTGCACGGCTGCCTACACTGGCTACCTGACCGCAGCAGGCTCCTGGTACACGGCACGAAGTCGCTGCTAACACAGTTAGCATTCATAATTCGAGGTAAACTTTATATCTCAGTGTTAAAATAATCTTTATAGCTAATTGCATACATGTCCACATTCGGTAAATATCACATATATGAGGACAACCAGATGAATGGAAACTAATGGGCTGCTCTGTACATGACATCCTCCTTCTGTTGGCACAGATCACTCAGTTTTCACAGTGTGGAAACCTTTCAAATGACAAGAAAACACAAACACTTGAGTTAAGATGCGGTGGATCACAGTTAATCACAAATATCGATCAGCTGTCAGGATGGGTGCATGAATGTCTGCTTCAGTTGAGGACTGGTTTGAGTATTAAATGAGCAATCTTCTATATGACAAATATTTGTCTACACATTTTGTAAACGTCACGTTATCTTAACTTGAACTATCGCGAAGTCTTGATGGACATTAACTAATTATTACTAAGTATTAACTAACATTAAGGCTGCACATTACACTAACGCAGATCACTTAAACTGGGTCACATGTGGAGAAACACAAACCAAACGTCGTTAGATTAACGTAGATTAAATTCACCTTTTTATTGGGCTTTGACTGAAAACCTCCACGGGCTAACCCAGGTTCACACAGGTTATCAGCTAATGCTAGCACTAGCTAGCTAGCTTGGTTAGCAAGGTGCATCTTCACCTGAACTGTGATATCAACTGGGATGCTAATTTTGGCTAGCAAAGAAATATGCTTAAAACAAAATGTACTTACCGGAAAAAAATTTACCGCCAACTCCTCCAAGTGTCTTTTAGAACAAATGAACGCCGAACAAGACATTTTCAGGCAAACAACATTTTGGAGCTAACTTTGATGAACTGAAAACACGTTATTAACGTGTGTTAAAGTGAAAAGCTAACCGTGATTAGCGCGCTAGCCATAATAGCATTTTTTTCAATGTAAAAGTAGCTAACTTTATTGTGTGTTTTACACAGTATTTTTTACTTTGTCTTCCAAAACAAAAGGTTTCCTTTACAATATTAAGCTTGTGTTAATATTTAATTGATTGACACTTAATTTTATTATTAGGAAAAAGTTTATCTGCAGAAACTTTAGTGGCGTCACTTTATTGATGGTGTTTGATCATAATAATTTAGGAAAAATCTTTAAAATAGGTTTTCTCTGTAGAAATATAAATGAATATATTTTATTTAATTCTACGGTTTTTGTTTGGCAGCCACTTCTGCCAGCCATTTGACCATTTTTTTTACGATTCCTTCTTTACAGTGTAACTATGGTAGTAATTAGCTAACCTGATGAACTTCCTCTTCTGTCCATTAAACACAGGAAAAAAAGAAATCTGGCCTTTATCTTCTTCCCTCAGTTGCTTCTGTTCTCTTTCAGTTTGCCGTGACTGTTTGTGTCTTTGGCTCCGCCCCCTGAGGATGACCTCGGCGCTCTGCTTCTGAGACATGTTTGCAGAACAAAAACTCCCATTTGCATCCTGACATTTTCAGCGCAGGGAATCGAACCCCCAACTCTCTGGGTTTTTTTTATTGCTCGTCTCCTCCTTATTGAGCCACACAGGACACATTTTCAATATCTGCTCCTCCTCTGGACCCGCTCAAACCCCTCCAGGACCCCCGCAGGGACTCCCAGCCTCACTTTGAGAGCCCCTAATAACCTACAGTTCTCGGCTGTCCTCCGAAACAAAGCATTGCACTAATAAAACGTCCCAATTGAGCTGATTAAATACCAATAAAAACACACAGCTCGCCACCCTGCCAGCCTGCACTCTAAATTGGATCGCAGCTCTAACCAGCAGCTCCTAATGAAAACCACCGCCACAATCCAGCCCTGCTCGCACACTATACAGTTTACCTCTCTCTCTCTCTCTCTCTCTCCTTCTTTCACTCCCTCGCTCGCTCACTCGCTCTCTGTAATGAAATCAAATGAATTGGACTGGAGGTTTCAGGGGAGACATGCTGGACCCCCTTATGGAATTAGGACTGAACAGTGTGTGTGTGTGTGTGTGTGTGTGTGTGTGTGTGTGTGTGTGTATGTGTGTGTGTGTGTTTTTGTGTGTTTGATGGGATGTTTGTCCCTGTATTTTCTAAGTATGACCACATGACCACCAACTCACGATGTGTGCATGCATTATACATTTGACATAATATGCATTTAGCTCTGCAGTGCGTGTGTGTGTGTGTGTGTGTGTGTGTGTGTGTGTGTGTGCATTCCAGGCTGTGTGTACTGGCTGTATTAGTGAGCTGTGACCAGCTAAAGTACAGCAGACAGAATCAGGACAGTCAACCTGCTGTTATCCCTCAGGACAACACACACACACACACACACACACACACACACACACACACACACACACACACACACACACACACATACACACACACACTCCATGCTCCAGCAGCCAGACAACAAACAGTGAGCCTTCACAAACACTTTCTCACGCTGTTGTGGTGCGTTCAGGTGCGATTAGTACTGAACCTACTGTAAACACTTCTTTGGTACCAACCACCAGTGTGTCTGGAGCACCAAATACTAAATATATGTATAAATATTCAGTGTGTACTTGTACACACTGAATATATGGTCAGCTTCACACTCTTAAGTTCTTGTTCAGCTGCTTTTGTTTCAAAGTGTTTTCCAAGTTTTAACAATAATTCACCAACAATGAAAATCACTCAGTCACTTCAGTTTCAGGACAACTAAGCAAAAGGCCATCTCCTTATGAAGACCATATGCTACAACTGAAAGCCTCAGAGCAAGCTAGTAAGTGAACCTTGAGTTTCAATTGTTTAGTCACAAGATGTTTGTATTTGTGGGCTGTCCCGGTCGTCTCGTCAGTTCGGTCCCTTTTTACTTCTTCCCGCATGTTTCAATGTGTGTTTCCTGTTTTATTTTGATACTCACCTCTTGTCTCATTCCAGGTCCCTGCACTTCCTGCCCTCCTGTGTGATTACCTGACCCCGCCTTAATGTGTTGCACCTGTGTGTCATC
>NW_019520819.1:5592-7037 GCF_002814215.2 Seriola lalandi dorsalis
CTCTTTCACACACACACACACACACACACACACACACACACACACACACAGCACCATCAGCCGTCATCAGTTTTTCGGACTTGCTGTAAAACATAACAAAAGTCAGTAATTTCCCATCATGCCTCTCTAAATCCATTTTGGAGGCAGCCTGTCATCTGTGCAGACACACGTGCCTTTCTGTTGAGCCGACCATCAGCCCGTTAAAGATCACACGTCTCTGTTGCCTCATTTGATTTTTTCTTCTTCTTCCGTCTTCAGTCAAAGACGGCGATGACAGAGAAATCATGTTTTTTTGTCCTAAAGATCCGTTTGCAGACACAAACTAACACACTGTGTTTCCAACAAGTGATGATTCATGAACAACAAGCCTGTCGGCAGGAGATGACAAGTGTCGCCAACTTTTATTCTTACCTTTCAAAAGACTGACACCTCCACTTTGTTCATGTTTAAGCTGCTTCACTCCAAAACAAAAAGTGACGATCAGTTAATTGTCTAATCGACTAAAAACAAAACATAAATCCATTTTAGTCTAATTTGTGTCTAGATTTCAATCTTATTTATTAGATTTATAATTTTTTATATCAGGATTCTGAGTCTTCAGCCGTCACCATCTTCAGTGTCGACAGTTGCCATGGTTACAGATGTTGTCTATTGACAGGTTAGCAGAAGAGGTATGAGATGTTTATACTCACTGTTATAGTTCTCTCTGGCAGTGTTCACAGTCGACCCAACTGTCACTCACTCACTGTCACCGTGGCAGCAGAGCAGCTGATCACTCAGCAGCTGGATTCACCCGCTTGTTCCCCAAAGTGCCGTGTGGGTTTATCTGAGAGGGAGCGGACACAACATCAGATCACATCAACATGAGTGTCAACATGAAGCCCAAAATGTTGCTTTTCACAGAACCAGAAACTTTCACTAACGTTAGTGGCAGAAACAAGTTGCTGCCTATTAGAGCATTAAGACGAGCAGCTTTACCACCACATGGTACACACTCCCCTGAACTCACTTTTCTTACCAGGTGCTTATTTTTCCACTGCTGATAGAACCCCCTCAATGCAGCGTTGTTACTATAGCAACAAGGTGCGAAGCAATGGTGACCTGCGGCAATCCTAGACTGGGGAGTCCTGAGCAAAGACACCCACCCACACACACACACACACACGCACACACGCACACGCACACTCATACAGACTATTGGCAGAAGCTACAATTTACATATGTCGCTTAAACGCCTCACATGCAGGTAATCAGGAGATGCTACAATTCACAGATGTCACCTAAACGCCTCACATGCAGGTAATCAGAAGATGCTACAATTCACAGATGTCACCTGAACACCTCACATGCAGGTAATCAGGAGATGCTACAATTCACAGATGTCACCTAAACGCCTCACATGCAGGTAATCAGAAGATGCTACAATTCACAGATGTCACCTGAAC
>NW_019520820.1:0-814 GCF_002814215.2 Seriola lalandi dorsalis
CATAAAAAGTTATAGTATAGTATGGCATAAAAAATCATAAAAACTTCATAGTATATTAAGGCATAAAAAGTCAATGTATAGGAAGGCATAAAAACGTCATAGTATAGTAAGGCATAAAAAGTCATAAGAACGTCATTGTATAGTAAGGCATTTAAAGTCATAAAAACTTTAGAGTATAGTAAGGCATAAAAAGTCATACTATAGTAAGGCATAAAAAAGTCATAGTATAGTAAGGCATAAAAATCATAAAAACGTCATAGTATAGTGAGGCAGAAAAAGTCATAAAAACGTCCTAGTATAGTAAGGCATAAAAAGTCATAGTATAGTAAGGCAGAAAAAGTCATAAAAAAGTCATAGTATTGTAGGGCATAAAAAGTCATAAAAACGTCATAGTATAGTCAGGCATAAAAACGCATAAAAACGTCATAGTATAGTAAGGCAGAAAAAGTCATAGTATAGTTAGGCATAAAAACGCATAAAAACCTCATAGTATAGTAAGGCAGAAAAAAGTCATAGTATAGTAAGGCATAAAAAGTCATAAAAACGTCAGAGTACAATAAGGCATAAAAAGTCATAAAAACGTCATAGCATAGTAAGGCATAAAAATTCATAGTATAGTCAGGCATTTAAAGTCATAAAAACGTCAGAGTACAGTAAGGCATAAAAAGTCATAAAAACGTCATAATATAGTAAGGCAGAAAAAGTCATAGTATAGTAAGGCATAAAAAGTTAAAAAAAGTTATAGTATAGTAAGGCAAAAAAGGCATAGTATAGTATGGCATAAAAAGTCATAAAAATGTCATAGTATAGTAAG
>NW_019520821.1:0-604 GCF_002814215.2 Seriola lalandi dorsalis
AAAATTATCGTTTGAAATCTAGTCCGGAGCAGATAGAGTGAGTGAGGTGGCTGTGAGTAAAGATTTTATTAATATCTTTTAAAGTTTTAGCAAATGGGTTTTTCTCTGATTTGATGACGTTCTGCCAGCTCTGGTCTCACTTTTTAATTAACCATTCATTCAGTCTTGAGTGTCTCCTGTGACACTGATTTGCATGATTAATAGTATGTGTTGAAAAAGGCCGACTGTTTCCCCCATCCTGTTAATGGGCAAAGAGCTAATCGGAAAGCTCAAGGGGTTACATGTTACATGTTACGTGTTACGTGTTACATGTTACATGTTACGTGTTACGTGTTACATGTTACATGTTACGTGTTACGTGTTACATGTTACATGTTACATGTTACGTGTTACGTGTTACATGTTACATGTTACATGTTACGTGTTACATGTTACATGTTACATGTGGGTTGAGTTTTTAAGTAACTTTAGGTGTCTTGTGTTCAAGGACACACAGTATGTGTCAGTAACTCGACCAACCTGTGTTCACTTCTTTCTCCCTCGTTCTTGGACTTGTTCTGTGAAAGGGTTACTCTGACTCTGTGTTGTTGGGATAAGGAATGAG
>NW_019520822.1:0-1236 GCF_002814215.2 Seriola lalandi dorsalis
ATAGTAAGGCATAAAATGTCATAAAAACGTCATAGTATAGTAAGGCAAAAAAAGTCATAAAAAATCATATTGTAGTAAGGCAAAAAATGTCACAAAAACATCATATTATAGTAAGGCAAAAAAGAATCATAGTATAGTAAGGCACAAAATGTCACGAAAACATCATAGTATAGTAAGGCAAAAAAAGTCATAAAAACGTCATAGTATAGTAAGACATAAAAACATATAGTAAAGCATAAAACGTCATAAAAACATAGTATAGTAAGGCAAACAATGTCATAAAAAAATCATATTATAGTATGGCATGAAATGTAATAATATAGTATGACAAGAAAATGTCACGTCATAAAAACATCATAGTATAGTAAGGCATAAAAAGTCATAAAAACGTCATAGTATAGTAAGGCAAAAAAAATCATAGTACAGTAAGGCAAAAAAAGTCATAAAAAAATCATATTGTAGTAAGGCACAAAATGTCATAAAAACGTCATAGTATAATAAGGCAAAAAAAGTCATAGTATAGTAAGGCAGAAAATGTCACAAAAACATCATAGTATAGTAAGGCAGAAAATGTCACAAAAACATCATAGTGTAGTAAGGCATAAAATGTCATAAAAACGTCATAGTATAGTAAGGCAAAAAATGTCACAAAAACATCATAGTATAGTAAGGCAAAAAAGGTCATAGTATAGTAAGGCAAAAAAAGTCACGAAAACATCATAGTATAGTAAGGCAGAAAATGTCATAAAAACGTCATAGTATAGTAGGCAAAAAAAGTCATAGTATAATAAGGCAAAAAAAGTCATAGTATAGTAAGGCAGAAAATGTCACAAAAACGTCATAGTATAGTAAGGCAAAAAATGTCACAAAAACATCATAGTATAGAAAGGCAAAAAAGGTCATAGTATAGTAAGGCAAAAAAAGTCATAGTATAGTAAGGCACAAAATGTCACAAAAACGTCATAGTATAGTAAGGCAAAAAATGTCACAAAAACATCATAGTATAGTAAGGCATAAAATGTCATAAAAACGTCATAGTATAGTAAGGCAAAAAAAGTCATAAAAAATCATATTGTAGTAAGGCAAAAAATGTCACAAAAACATCATATTATAGTAAGGCAAAAAAAGTCATAGTATAGTAAGGCAAAAAAAGTCACGAAAACATCATAGTATAGTAAGGCATAAAATGTCATAAAAACGTCATAGTATAGTAAGGCAAAAAAAGTCATAGTATAG
>NW_019520823.1:0-560 GCF_002814215.2 Seriola lalandi dorsalis
ACACTCTGCTGTGACACAGGTGAACTGACATTACAGGAAGTAGACTGTGTTGTTTTAGACTCCGCCCCTGTAGACACAGTGTCAGGTGAAGTTGATCTCACCTTGAGTGACAGTTCGGTCAGCTGGTGTTCAGCATTGTAAGCCTTATTATTGGCCTTCTGAAGCTCCGCCTCCAGATCTCTAAGCCTGCTTTGACACTCCTGAAGCTCGCTCTGAAACAGCACAACACAGGTGGTTTTGAAATAGCCAATCACAACACAGGTGGTTCTCTAAAGTGTGTGTGTGTCAGTGTCTGTGTCAGTGTGTGAGTGTGTGTGAGTCAATGTGTGTCAGTGTGTGTCAGTGTGTGTCAATGTGTGTCAGTGTGTGTCAGTGTGTGTCAATGTGTGTCAGTGTGTGTCAGTGTGTCAGTGTCTGTGAGTCAATGTGTGTCAGTGTGTGTCAGTGTGTGTCAATGTGTGTCAGTGTGTGTCAGTGTGTCAGTGTCTGTGAGTCAATGTGTGTCAGTGTGTGTCAGTGTGTGTCAATGTGTGTCAGTGTGTGTCAGTGTGTGTCAATGT
>NW_019520824.1:0-627 GCF_002814215.2 Seriola lalandi dorsalis
ACACACACACACACACTCACACACACACACACACACAGGTGAGACGAGGCTTCGTTGTGATAGCTCGATGGTTAGATTATGTAAATCCCTCGGGCAACATCAGTGAGATGCTTCACACTGCAGTTATCACACACACACACACACACACACACACACACACACACACACACACACTTTATCTGCAGGAAGACACTCGTTCATTAATTAGTACTTGCTCTGTTCATATTTGCATAAAAGCACAGACGCTTTAACAAATGTAGATTGATGCTGTGAATCTTTTGAACTGAGTCTATGAAGTGACCGAGTTCAGATTCAATACGTTTTATCTCCTCATGAAATTACAAGTAATGACGACCTGTCTCTGTCTCTCTCTCTCTCTCACACACACACACACAAAGCAACAAGTCAACAACCATGTGTCTATGGAAGGAAAACGAAACAAAAAGAGTCGTAAACGTGTGAAACAAAGAAATACTGGGACCCAACATGGAGCTGAGTTACAACTAATGATGCCGCCATCGTGTTTTTATCGATACCGATCATCTATGAGTGACATTGACGATCCACGGCAGATATTGATCATGTTCGGCGTGCAGTGCAGACGTTCTATCAGTCTGACTCACTTTG
>NW_019520825.1:0-488 GCF_002814215.2 Seriola lalandi dorsalis
CTACATCTATCTCTACCTCTCCAGTTTCAACATCTGCCCCTGTTCCTACTACATCAGACTCACCAACAACCACATCTGGCTCACCCACTACCACATATGGCCTTTTGACTACCACACCTGGAACTTCATCTACATCTGGCCCCACCACCACTTCTGCCCCAGCCAGTACCACATCTGTGCCTTTGACTACCACACCTGGAACTTCATCTACATCTGACCCCGCTACCACCTCTTCTGCCCCTGCCAGTACCACATCTGGGCCTTTGACTACCACACCTGGAATTTCATCTACATCTGGGCCTACACCCACAACTACTGAAACACCAGCAACAACTATTCTTCTAACAACCACTCTCCCTCTGACCACAACATCTTCTCCTACAACTACTAAACCCCAAACTACTACCATTCTACCGACAACCACGGCCCCTACAACAACCACCACAACTACTACTGCTACAACCACTACCTCCACCACAACCACTACC
>NW_019520826.1:3814-5033 GCF_002814215.2 Seriola lalandi dorsalis
CCTCCTCCTCCTCCTCCTCCTCCTCCTCGTCACACGGTGAATTCCAATAAAGTTTGAATTTATTCAAACTCTGTAGTGTTTCCCTCTTCAGTGTGTTTGTCCTGCAGCGGTGACCCCTGACCCCTGTGACTTCAGATCAGAGCGTGAGCCTGAAACCGTTCGATTTGTGAAAAGAAAAGAGCTGCTGCAGGAATCAGAGACCAGATCTCACCAGGCTGAGATCAGTTCATTCACACATCCAGTTTAAAGATCAGGTCATGTGACTTTATCTTGTTTAATAATAATAATAATAATAATAGTAATAATTCCTCCGCCCGGCGACAGTCAGAGCGGCAGCCATATTGTTTTCAGGTTGTCTGTCCGTCCCGTTGTCATGGACACTCGTTCATGTCAGTCAAAAAAAGGAACCATCAACAACTGTTGATGAGATCTTAGTCTCCAAAGACGAGGGTTAGTCCTGACGTCAGCGATGTGACGCTGGGTCAAAGTAAAACTGAGGAAGTCGCACCTATAAACACTGAAATGTTTGGTTTCAGTTTTATTTTGAAGTGGCACCACAGGAAGCAGACATCCCATCGGGCTGAGATAGATTTAAAATAACTGGGGAGATTTTGTTTTGATGACGAGCTGATTCTTCCACAAACTCTGGGTCGGTTGCAACTTGTTGAGTTTCACACGAACGCATCATCACCAATCAATTAAAGATGGAGTCAGAGCTCAGAGGTGGACCGCTCTGCAGAGAAACGTTTAGTCGGGAGTGAACATCCGACGTGTTAACAGACTCTCTGCTGCGCGGTTTGTCAGTGCTTCTGCAGAGAACATCTGATGATCCGAACTCGTCTCATGAATATTAAATGTTTGGAGCTCAAACAGAAGCTCTGCTAATTTCCAGCTGATGTTTCCATTTTCTGTTTTAAAAAAGTGCTTCCTGTGCAAGATTAAGATTCAGGATCCAACGGCGTAGCAGCCTTTCATGCGAGCTGCAAAAAAACAAAAAAAACAAAAATGTAAATTTGTCTTTTGGCTCGGTGCCTCTGCTCTTAACATATGAACAGTATCTGCGTCTCTGCTGGGGGAGAACCTTTTATCTCCCAAACTAATCTCCTCAGGAAGGAGAAGCAGATCTGTTTGGGTCAGTTTGATCAATTCAACTGAGGAACAGATGATTCCAAAGACTCAATTAAATCCCAGTTTCTTTGTGTTTGACTCAGTGATGTTC
>NW_019520827.1:0-664 GCF_002814215.2 Seriola lalandi dorsalis
CAGAGCCAACAGTCAGTCAAGTAGGTAAAATGAACCCCCACCTTGCTGTGACATTAAAGTGATGAACGCATGACTGCACCAATAATTATAATACATTAATACAAGTACTTTTAGTAACTCAAGTGTATTGCAATGATATTTTTTGTACTGAAATAATAAGATTTAAAATTGTTTCCCCTTGAACCAAACCTTATTTCTTATCTCAGTGATGCTGCTATAGGCCTACACTGCTGGGGACTCCCATGATGCACTGAGCTCATCTCTCCAGGTCTCTCTCTCTCGGTCTCTCTCTCTCTCTCTCTCTCTCTCTCTCTCTCTCTCTCTCTCTCTCTCTCTCTCTCTCTCGGAGTGCATGCTGGGAGTGAGGTGTTTGAGTGAGTGAACAAGTGACTGATTTTTCTTGGTCTTTCTTTTTGATTAAGTCTCCCTTATCACGCGTTTCAAAAAGGTTCCAGGTACTTTTTCTTCAGGAACTAAAAGGTTCCTGTGGCCCATTGTTGTCTGCGTTTCCACTGCGGCATAAAGTCCCGCAAGATTATGCAAAACTATTACTTGACATTACATTTGTAATGGTTATTTGTCCTCAATTCAATGATCAAAAATCAAAATGTCAAAAACCCTCAAATACGACAAAATCAAATCAAACGGCCACTGAGACACCTAG
>NW_019520828.1:0-1106 GCF_002814215.2 Seriola lalandi dorsalis
ACGTCATAGTATAGTAAACCATAAAAATGTCAAAAAACGTCATAGTATAGTAAGGCATAAAAATGTCAAAAGCATCATAGTATAGTAAGGCATAAAAACATCATAGTATAGTAAGGTATGAAAATGTCAAAAAAACATCATAGTATTATAGTAAGGCATAAAAATGTCATATTATAGTAAGGCATGAAAATGTAAAAAAACGTCATAGTATAGTAAGGCATAAAAACGTCGTATTATAGTAAGGCATGAAAATGTCAAAAAACGTCACAGTATAGTAAGGTATAAAATATCATGGTATAGTAAGGCATAAAATGTCAAAAAACGTCATAGTATAGTAAGGTATAAAATATCATGGCATAGTAAGGCATGAAGACGTCATAGTATAGTATGGCATAAAAAAGTAAAAAAAACATCATAGTATTGTAAGGCATAAAAATGTCAAAGTATAGTACAACATAAAAATGTCAAAAAACGTCATAGTATAGTAAGGCATAAAAATGTCAAAAAGCATCATAGTATAGTAAGGCATAAAAACATCATAGTATAGTAAGGCATAAAATTTCAAAAAACATCATAGATATAATAGGGTATAAAATGTCATAGTATAGTAAGACATAAAAACGTCATAGTATAATATGGCATAAAAACATCAAAAAACATCATAGTATGATAAGGCATAAAAATGGCATTGTGTAGTTAGGCATAAAAACGTCATAGTATAGTAAGGTATAAAATATCATAGTATAGTAAGGCATGAAAATGTCAAAAAACATCATAGTATAGTAAGACATAAAAGCGTAAAAAAAACCGTCATAGTATTGTAAGGCATGAAAATGTCAAAAAACGCCATAGTATAGTAAAGCATAAAAATGTCAAAAAGCATCATAGTATAGTAAGGCATAAAAATATCATAGTATAGTAAGGCATGAAAATGTCAAAAAACATCATAGTATAGTAAGACATAAAAACGTAAAAAAAAACGTCATAGTATAGTAAGGCATAAAAATGTCAAAAAACATCATAGTATAGTAAAGCATAAAAATGCATAGTAAATTAAGGCATAAAAATGTCAAAGTATAGTACAACATAAAAATGTCAAAAAAACG
>NW_019520829.1:0-980 GCF_002814215.2 Seriola lalandi dorsalis
ACACTCGTTCTCTAATCTCTGATTTCTAGTGAGATATTCCATCATTTCAGCATCTGTGGAAATGAAACCATGTAAGAAGCCAAGAGTTGCAATGTTCTTAATTACTTTCCACCACTAATAACACGATTACTGAGCCTTCATCACACGTCTCTTAATATTGTTCAGTTACAGAAGCAGATAAAACTCTGAGTGAAAACAAAGAGGTAAAAGACTAATTAAACCACCACAGACACAAAAGACCATGAACATGAATAATAAACTCTATATTGATGTCAGAACTTATCTCTACAACAACTAATCCTAACTAATCAACCCCCCCCCCCCCCCCACCCATAATTTGGACCCTGTTTAAGGCTTTATGCAAATGTTTGAGAGTAATTAAATTCACCAGTGAAAGGGGATTTACATGTTGAAGACTTTCAGGCGAACATATGGTCTGTTCATTATCAGACTGCATGAACAGCATCAAGCTGTTTGTGCCCTTATTTTGAAGGTGCTGTGACTCAGCTACACTCAGAGACAAACCTGCTGTTAAACACAAACTACAGCCCATCAGACCTGGTCTGGACTGGTCAGGTGGGTTAGTTAGTGATGGACGGGTTAGATGGGTTAGTTAGTGATGGACTGGTCAGGTGGGTTAGTTAGTGATGGACGGGTTAGATGGGTTAGTCGGTGATGGACTGGTCAGGTGGGTTAGTTGGTGATGGACTGGTCAGGTGGGTTAGTTAGTAATGGACGGGTTAGATGGGTTAGTTAGTGATGATTAGTGTTGCTGCAGGATAAGTGATTATGTAAGGACTTGCAGGGTGACAGTAGTTACTTACCACAGAGATGCTGCAGAGGAGCCCCAGACCGGAGATACCACACCGGAAACGCTTAGACGGTTCCTTCAAAGTAAAGGTAACCTGTGGTAAAATAGGGACATGTAGAAAGTGCACCGACCTCCGAGCCTCCATGTTAAACAGATGTAATATATCACA
>NW_019520830.1:0-671 GCF_002814215.2 Seriola lalandi dorsalis
ATTTGTTTTTTGACATTTTTGTGCCTTACTGTACTATGACTTTATATGCCATACTATACTATGACGTTTTTTTGAATTTTTTTTGTCATACTATACTATGATGTTTTTTGAACTTTTTATGCCATACTATACTATGATGTTTTTGACATTTTTATGCCATACTATACTATGACATTTTTGAACTTTTTATGACATACTATACTATGACGTTTTTTGATATTTTTGTGCCTTACTGCACTATGACTTTTTATGCCAGGCTATACAATGATGTTTTTTGACATTTTTGTGCCATAATATACTATTACGTTTTTTGGCATTTTTACGCCATAATATACTATGATGTTTTTCGACATTTTTGTGCCATAATATACTATTACGTTTTTTGGCATTTTTACGCCATAATATACTATGATGTTTTTCGACATTTTTATGCAATAATATACTATGACGTTTTTTGACATTTTTATGCCATACTATACTATGACGTTTTTTGAGAATTTTATATCATACTATATATACTTTTATGATTTTTTCAACATTTCCATGCCTCAATACACTATGGAGAACTCAGTTCTCACGATACTTTGATGAGTTGATCATTTCAAATAAAGCAATACGTGTAGGTACAGTGTAGTATAGTGGTTAAAACTGATGCTTCAAAAGCAGAAGTT
>NW_019520831.1:0-1117 GCF_002814215.2 Seriola lalandi dorsalis
CAGTATGGGGGGGGGGGGTCATATCAGTAATGAAAGTGTCTTCCCCCGGCGGGCTCAAGAGACTCCGGCTGTGTGGAAAGCAGCTCATTCATTAAACACCACCCTCCGTCAGAACAGAATAGCACACCAACTAATGAAATCATCTCCACACTGCACATATCAATGACAGTTAGTGGCGTCTTCTCGTCAGCTCTGATGGAGTCATTACACTCAAGGTGTAGTGCAGTTAATGTTGCTACTGCCATTATGAGAATCTATCTATCTATCTATCTATCTATCTATCTATCTATCTATCTATCTATCTATCCATCTATCTATCTATCTAGTAGTGTTAGCATAAACTTACCTAGCTAACCGTTTATTTGTCACTTTTAGCTGTTTCATTTGTTTAGTAATTCAAGTTCCATGAAGTTATCTGACTAGTTTTCTCCCTCTCAATCACAACACATTTAACGACTGACTGACTAACGGACTTAATATGCTGAGGATATGCTTTTCTACTTTGTTTTGAATAAGTTGAGCTACTCCGCAGTCTTTCCACGCAGCAGGAGAAGTTAGCCCTTGGGGCTACGGCAGCCCTGGTTAGGACTCACTGCTATAATTTGTTTTAGAAGATTTTTTTTTAAAAACTTAATTCACAGCGTCAACATTAAAAAATACCCATGGTGTAACACTGAAACATAAAAGAGGAAAGCTTATATAAAATATGTCCACCAACCAGTCCAGTTGCAGGAGACACGGTCAATCTCCACTTCTGTTCCTGAGTTACAGAGCTGAATCATTTTTTCCTTAATAGACATTTGTGTTATATTTAATCATAATAATGCATGAATTCTTGAGTTATGGCCAAAAACGGTTTTTGTGTTGTTACTGTGACCCTGACCTTTGACCTTTGACCACCAAAATCGAATCAGTTCACCAAATTCCCTCGAGGCGTTACTGAGATATCACATCCACAAGACTGGGAGGGACGGACGGCAGCATCAACAAATTATTGTTTGTTTATTTTCCATAAATAAATCTTATTCATTCAACTTAGTTCCACTCTGTATTTCCCCCCTGGTCCACTGATCCACACACACACACACACACACACACACACACACACACACACACA
>NW_019520832.1:0-576 GCF_002814215.2 Seriola lalandi dorsalis
GGGTGAGTTAGTTTTAGTAAGGGTTAGTTAGGATTAGTTGAGGTTAGTTAGTTTTAGGTAGGATTAGTTGAGGCTAGTTAGGATTAGCTGAAGTTAATTAGGACTAGTTGAGGTAAATTACTTTTAGTTAGGATTAGTTGAGGTTAGTTAGGATTAGTTAAAGTTAATTAAGATTAGTTGGGGTGAGTTAGTTTTAGTAAGGGTTAGTTAGGATTAGTTGAGGTTAGTTAGTTTTAGGTAGGATTAGTTGAGGTTAGTTAGGATTAGCTGAAGTTAATTAGGACTAGTTAAGGTAAATTACTTTTAGTTAGGATTAGTTGAGGTTAGTTAGGATTAGTTGAAGTTAATTAGGATTAGTTGAGGATAGTTAGGATTAGTTGAGGTTAGTTAGGATTAGTTGAGGTTAGTTAGGATTAGTTGAAGTTAATTAGGATTAGTTGAGGTTAGTTAGGATTAGTTGAGGTTAGTTAGGATTAGTTGAAGTTAATTAGGATTAGTTGAGGTTAGTTAGGATTAGTTGAGGTTAGTTAGGATTAGTTGAAGTTAATTAGGATTAGTTGAGGTTAGTTAGGATTA
>NW_019520833.1:0-109831 GCF_002814215.2 Seriola lalandi dorsalis
CACACACACACACACACCCCACACACACACACACACACAAACACACACACACACACACACACACACACTGCAACTTCAGTAACAAAGCCTTTTTGCCTGTGATTTACATATTCTCAAACTCTTTTAGGAAATAGCAAATGTGTAGCTTTTACATTTCACTGTGAATATTTTGCATCATGATCCAGTTCATCAGATCCACACAACAATACTGTGTTTTACATTCACATGGTAACACCTTCCATGTTAGCTAGCTGACTGCAGTTGTATTAAATGAGGCGACTTTTGGCAACTTTTCTCTGTCAGATTTGGTTTTTGTTTGTGCTTTAAACACGCGCTCATTGTCTCAGCTGCCTTATGACTGTCTGTAACTGAACTGGAGATCAAACATGTAACAACTACAAGCAGCTCAGCTCTTGCATCCACTCATATGTGAAAATTTTCAACTTAATCTGATCATCTGTGCAAAATCGTAACAGATTAACGAGGGATTGAATGTGTATATCCTGTTATCTATACATCCAACTGTGTAAAATCCATACGCATCCAACATCCTGTGATCTTTACACTACACATTTTTAAAGAGCTGAGATTTTTTTCTCAAGTTATTTTTGTTGGGTATTTTTGCCTGTATTCAGATATTGAGGTGAAAGAGAGAGACAGGGGAGTCAGGGATGACATGCAGCAAAGGGCCTCGGTCAGATTCAAACCCATGGCCACTGCGGTTGGGAACAAGCACATGTGGTATGCGCTCTACCAGGTGAGCCACCTGGTTCTGGTTCCCAGTCAGTGGACCGGCCGACTCCTGCTCCTCGTGACCATTCCCTGGAATACGACCCTTAAGGGGGGGTACTGTCATGGTTTGCCATGGCAGACATTTTATGTTTGAGATTTTTGTCACTTCCTGTTTTATTTTGTAGTTAGTTTCCTTGTGTGTCTTGATTTTTTTAGTTCCTGTCTTTGTCCTGTTTCCCTCCTTGGTGATTGTCTGCCCCGCCCTAATGTGTTTCACCTGTGTTCAATCACCCTTGCCTCCCTTGTGTCTTTTTAGTCTCTGTGCTCCCCTTTGTCTGTGCCGGTTCGTCGTAATTGTCCTCGGTGTTATCTGTTGTTATCCCCTGTGGCTCCTCGTGCTTTGGCTTTCTGTAATTGTCCTCAGTGTTACCTGCTGTTATTGTCCCGTGTCACCTGTTGTAGTTCCTTGTGTACCCTCGTGCTTCGGGTTCCTGTTCAGTTGGTTCACTAGATTTTTATTAGTTCTTTTGTTATTAAAACATTTTGCATTTACTCCCTTGTGTTGGTTGCATTTGGGTCCAGCCATAACCCCAATCATGACACTATGAAATAAATCATCAGCAGCCTTGATTTAGATGATGTCAATTGCTCTTTCTCAGCGCAGCTGAAAGGAGAGCTTCCAAACAAAGAGACAAAACCAAAACCAAGGTCTGCTTGAATTTCATTAGTCTGAAATGTTCTTTAACTTGCACCTGCCAGATAACTATGCATGTGTTTTGAATGGCAATTATTCAGAGTATCAAAGGAACTATTATATAATTGGGCTTTTCCGGTTATAATCAAGGCCTCATTATTGTTTTCTCCTGACACGTTCACACATTCATTCACACTTTTATATATATATATATATAGCTAGGCAATGACCTTAGTGTCGGTGTTAAATTCAAGTCCTATTAAGCAAAAACAGAATTCTATCACTTTCCCACACATTTAAAAGCACAATGTCAGCATCCTCAGCCTAAACTGCAAGAACTCAGCTCCCTTGTGTTTGTTCTGTGTTCGTCAACGTTCTTGTTACAGAAAGAGAGAGCGAGTTAGAGAATCTCTGCAGGTGGCGAAGCTGTTTGGGGACGATGAGCGATGGTGTGTCGTAAGCCCATCTTTAATTCAATGTCTCATGCTTCTGTGGTGCCGAGAAAACAAGAGACTTAAGATACAAGATTGATGCTCAAATGGGAGGCGTGCACAGCCTGTGTGAGTCACACAGCTGGGGCATCATGCAACAAAACAAACGGTAGATTTGCAGTTCATATGTCAGGCTATATCTATCAACTGGGCTGTCTGGTTTTGTTGGTTTATTCATAACTCAGATCAGATCTTGTGTTTTCATGTGTTTTGTTCTACTGAATTATTGCTGAAATATTAACAGAAGGTACAGCTGAGATGAATATTTGAGGATTTTTGTGAAGGATGTTTTCAATATGGAGGAAAACACAGCCAGATAAACCCACTGGAGGGCCTCAGTGGCAAAAATGAGCTGTGGACCCCGGTTGGCCCACCGTCACACTCTCTATACATTGTGTCACCTTCAAGGACCTGTCAAGTAAACCACACTCAAACATATGGCAGCTCAATTTGAAGCCTCAGGAACTAGCAAGCGCTCCTACCCTGCAATATTATGCATTTGTTGTGTCTTGGCAATTTGATAGAAGAGAAATTGATTCATTTAATATGAGTCGTATAATTAAAAGCAAAATAATAACAATCAAAAGCAAAATAACAAATGTGTTGAAATTAATTTAAATGGCCTGTTCAAAATCAGGGCCTCCAGATGAGGCAATAATACAGTATCCACCTTAAGGCCTTTATCATTTCATGTATAATGTACAATGGCAGGTATACACTGCCCCAGACATAAGATTACCAAGGTGCTACGTCACACTGTGAGAGAGGGTCAAAGATGGCCGCTGTCACAGTCTTGTGATCAAAGATAGCCTTGGACAAAATTCTGACAGTGTAAGAAATTGAGGGTGACTATCTCACAATGTGATTGTTGCTACGACATTTGTCTACTAACAAACCAATACGAGTGCAGCATGAATTGAAACATCTGAGATTCTAACAGAGAAGAAAGTCTTGTTGAGTTGTGGCAGCAGAGGCCTTGTTTGTATGACATGACATAGCATGCAGCAGAGGAATTTCATCTCCTGTGTGAGTAGCAACCCAGCAAACCCATGCACACACAAACACACACACTGCAGTATATGCCGCTGTCATTTTTTTAGTCTGTCACCTCACAAAATGGAATTTACATTATTTAATAATGTGACACTCTATGTTGCGCTTCACAGATGGAGAAGTAATAATCCGTGCGTCCTGGTGCACTGCTCAGAACAGGAGGCCATTGCATCCAAAACCAAGTGGAGGTGGGTCAAAATAACTTAACCCACTACAGAAATGGATATTAAAGCACGCAGAGTTTCTACAGCCTCATGTATTGCCTCATCAAGCCTTCAGCACTCTGGAGGTATGTGTGTATCAGTAAACATTGATGGTCAAATAATGCTGAATCTTCCTCATTTCCACTATGGATTCCATTGTATTAAATTGCAATTACTGGACTTGATTTAAATTCAGTTAACATTGGCCATTAATATCTTATTAGTTCATGAGAGAACAGTGTTTTTTGTTTGTTTTTTTTTAATTAAAAAGCCTGCTTAAATCACTAAAGCATGTAAGTACAACGAAGTAGACCAAGTAGCTCAATGAAAAGTTTTTAGGGAGTGCAAACCAGGCTCAACATGGGTATAACCAGGTGTCATACATGCATTATAATAACATTTAATATAAGAGTTTATATGTCTATATTTTATCCCTCATCCAGTTAGATCAAGTTTCACTGCCTGAAATTACAGCAATGCCGAGAAAGACCTCAAGGATGATGAACTTGAGAAGAATCTTTCTTCATCAACATCCTCAGCACAGGATCCACCAAACCCAGTGTCCCGTCCAAAAAAAAGCTGGTGAAGTGCGTAAAGGGGCAAGAGAAGGGAGAATGACCGAAGCCTTGAGAGAGAGAAAAACTGAGATCTTCAAGGAAGTGGCAGCTCATAATGAGATGCTTCTCATGAGATCCTGCTGAGGAGATGCAAGCGAGGCGGTCCATCACAAGGTCCATCACAGCCGGCGTATCACGCCTTCTCACAGATGAAGCTCAGCGTAAGTTCAATCAGGAAGTCAATCTTTATGCCTCATCCATTCACAATTCTCTCTTGCTCTCTCACCCTGCTTCATGTAATCAGCTGACTATGGGGTTTTTGGTAACCAGACCGATCTTACCACTATCTCAATCAGCCAATCACGCTGTAACTGTCAAACTCGCTTTCCACTCCACATCAAAACCAGATCTTCAGGATACTCTTCTTCCCATCACCACCACCAGTGTCTAGACCCGGGGGGGTCTCCCATACTTCGTACTAACTCACGCCCTTTCAAATATGATGTCATCACAATGGGGTCTAATCATCAAAGACTCACATCTCTTCACTCTTCTTCTCTTGTTTTTGCACATGGCAATAAAAGTGTACTTGTTCACTGAGAATCAAGTTTCTCCCAATTGAACTTGGTTCAAACCATTCTTCAAACCACGTTGTTGGCAAGCCAAATATTTTCATTTTTTTAGCTCTTTATTTGAATTTTCTTAAACTTTCATAAAGAACAATAAACAGTTTCTGTTTTGATATAAAGCTGCAGAGATTTCAGGGTTGTTGCTACCATTGTTTGCACAATTAAATGTTAATTTCATTTCATTTGTCTAAATAAAGATTACCTTGTCTGGACATTCCACAGTTTCATTTACTTCTATTTACTAGAAATTATTTATCTATACGCGGCCACAACGTTTCAAAATGGAGCAGGGTTTTCATATTTCCTGGTACATTAAGAACGTATTCCTGCCGAGACACAGACCCTGCCGGTGAGAGAAAGTCTCTGAGTTTGTAGCGCTGCTCCTTTCCAGTTCTGGTGGCATTTCAATCTCTGCCAGCAAACACTGACTGAAGGGTGGTATCACAGCGACAGCTTCCAGAGACGGTGTGGTCGTCTTCATTATCTATGTCTACCAGAGCAGGGGGGGTGTAGGTGTCTGTGGCTTGTACTCACAGGTAGTTGTGCAGGGACAAAGCAGCCAGGGTTATTCAGGACACGGCCTCTGGGTCCAGGGGAATTGTGGTAAGGAAGACTCGCTCTTGAGAGTCTGTAATTGCTGCTCATGGTCGAGATGTCTGCAGGGATATGGCTTCATTAAGTGTGTGTAGAGTGGAAAAGCCTCATCTGCACCTGAAGGGCATGACTACATCTGTGCCTAGTAAACTTTGGCCTGGTGGAACATTTAAGAGGTTTCTGTCTATTGCAGACCAGCCTGGGTGTAAACACCTCCATCAGACACCCTGCCCTGGCTACCAACATAAGCAGACAGAAAACGGTAACAGGTGACTACAACAGCCATCTGGACCACAGAGAAACAAGAATTATAATTACTGAAGGTGCTTCCACAGTTGTGATGATAATATCCCATAGTCATTGTTTTTACCGCTATGACGCACGCTAATGACGGTTTATTCTAGCCTATTGCTGTGTCTCAATTTGTGTACCGCCATACTCGCACTTGTTATTTTGAGTGCATAAGTGCGTTCAATATGCGCACTGCAAGTACCTGTATGATGCACTCTTGATGAAAGGGGAGGGACCGTCAACGTATTTTCAAACTTGTAAAAAATGGTGACTGAGGAAGGAGGGCGTGTCGTCAGAGCCATGGCAGCGTAATGTCCATGTCGCATGACGGAGGGGGCGCACACAGGAAAGTAAAATGTCACATGTTGTGATCGTCATTTCCAGTGAGTGCACAATGGTAGTGTACGATTTGGGACAACGCTACCCTGTTGGACTTCGTGCACCAGGCCAGTGAGGATACTGTGTGCAGTGTACTACATGTCAGTGTAGTACACTACAAGTATCTGATTTGAGACACAGCAAATAATTCAGTAGAGCTGCAGTAAAATAATCTTTTTTGCTCAGGAAGGTTCCTAACGGTGTGAAATGACAAAGAAGTATCAAAGTAGCAGCTATGATAAGATCAAACTTGATGTCATACCTAAGTTTATTAGATCCATCTCGCACTTAGTGGTGCACATTCAAATATAATTAGACAAGACTAAAGATCTAAAGCTCCACCATCACCCACCACAGGCCTCAAACTTGATCACACAGCAAAATATGAAAGTGTTGGACTAAATGAACAATAAACTGACAGTTACACAAAGCCTGGCTAGTGTCATGGGAAGAAAAAAACTAATAATGAATGATCTCTTGAACTCATAAATTAGTAACCTCTGCTCTTGAATTACTAAAGTCATGCTTTTTAATTAATAATTCTTGCACAAGAATTAACTGAAAAATATTTTTGATATTTAGCATATGTTTAAGGGATGTCAAAGATGACATGTTCAAGTTCAAAGTATATCAGCAGCTCATTTATATTTAATTTGTCTCTGTCCAAAATGAAACTGTGTTAAATCTAAGCAGCTCATTTATATCTGATTTGTAGATTTATAAACTCACAACTTTCATGTATGTATTCCTGTATGTTATGTGCACCTAACTGATAGCAGCTATGCTGTCCAAATCTGCTGAAACGACTCCCACTGAGGGATAAGCACTGTATTAAAAAGAGAGTCAAGGGGGCAAAGAGAAATGTAATGAGTGTTATAACCTAAGAACATTAATATTAAGAGATTCATTCAATATTTGTATGCTCCCCAATACCAAAACGCAGATGTTAGTCTGCCTTTAACAACCTGATTGCTCCAATAATAGCTCAAAGCAGCCATAATGACCTGTAACAACACTTCCTGCTTTTACAGTAATTTGACAGTAATTTAAGACCAAAGGTCTAATTCCAGTATATAAAGAAACTGCTCCTGATGCCTCCTGATACTGATTCAGTATGATTGCCAGTGGCAAGGTCATAAAGCTAAAATTTATCCTGAGGGTGGTACTGGAAGAAAGGTCAATAAGTCACTAAACTCAAAAGGGTTTTCATCCCTTGGAAGCAGAGATGTGCTCAGTAAATCTAATGGTAATCTGTTCATTTGACTGTGAGATGATTTACAATGCATTGCAAGCTGACATTTTGACCATGTGGTGGTGATACAGGAAATCAGGGGGTCACCAAAACCAACCAAGAGTCAACCTTTGCAGAATTTGAACTGCATTTTGATGCCAAAAGCAGCACTACTAATGCTTATAGAAATTAGTCTCGCTCATGGACAGACTGTGGACACTACCAACAAGGTGTCATGATGTCTTGTATGGGTGGTCATCATCCAGCCCCCCCACCCCCCACCCCCCCGTGTCGGCATCCCTCACAGGATAGAGGGAATTGCAAGAAGAACTATAAATGGAGTGAGACTTCAGGTGCTTGAATTAATTGTGCGCACAGCAGTTCCCCATGTTCCTCCAGAGACAGGAAACCTCAAAGAATCAAAGGCGACGGCAGCACATAAGAAACACATATCAGAACAAAAGGATATGTCTTATCATTTGCCTAAACTGATTTCTGCCGGTGTCAGATCTGGAAATCACATATTTTCACATTTCTCTGACACATACTATTTAAATTCTAGTTTTTCCAAGTGCACTTTCAAAAACATTGTTAAAATGGATTGAAGCAATACCAAAAAGAATTGTCTACATATTTTAATCCTGAAAGACACCATGAAGTAGTGTTTTTGTACTTATCTTTTTTCTAGAGATTACTGGTTAATCACAGAACCAGGTAATTCTTGTTGCCTTCATTTGGATAAAGTTTAAGATTCTTTGTTGCATGACTTTGCTTATGCTAACTACCCAGTCCTGCTCTTTTGTTCGAAGTAAACCGCTCTACATTGTGTTGTTAAGTCAAAGGCCATTCATAAACTGGAGATAGGTTCAATATCAGGCTGTGATATTTTCATGGAATATTAATTTATGTGAAACATAGTTGACAAATATATTTGGACCCTACTGTATGTATGAGATAAAAATGAAAAACTAATCTTATAAACATAACTTGTAATATACATTGTGCTGCAGCTAACCATGACTAGATGGTGAGTCAGTGGAATGTATCAGTGATACAATAACAAACAAACAAACAGAACGTAATGAATTACCATATTCAGTGAAGCGTCTGTGTTACCACTGTGTTTGTGAGTGTATGTGTGTGTGTATCCACCTATTTTGTTCAGTTAAACTCTAAGTCCTCAGTACACTCCCTTATCTCATTCCATATGTTTGGATCGGCTGTGACGGACAACAATTGTTGCCCCTTCTTTGGCTCTTGCCATAGCAATCCAACTTCCACTGCCAAACTAATTTACTCCTGCCGCCAGCACTCTTCATAGTTGCCTTGGAAACAAAACTTGTGGTAGCTTTTCTGTTTAGTGAAAGTGAAGTAATTGATGCATTATATGCTAATCAGAAATAACAGTGTGGGTAGAATGATGGGGATGTTCACCCAGTTGGCATACCAAGCAGATGCAGATGAGTGTAAAGCTGTCTGTTTCCTGGGCAGACCTTTGATGATGAATGCCAGGCGCAGCTCTGCTGATGGAAACGTCTGCTTCCTGCTCAGCAGACCAGTAAAGACACAGTCAATGGAATATTAAAATCATTATATCTGAGAATGAAAAAAGGGAGAGCACTCGAGGCGGGAAATGGTGCTGCGATAAACAGCCGTGATTGTTCAAAAGAAACCATTTCACCAGGCTGGAAATTCTCAGATGCTGCTGCGGTCATCACTGATATTCCCAGTGCAGATAAAATTTCTCTGTTTATGGTGGACAACGAAATGTTCCACAGGAAAAAAAAAAGATGATTACTTTAATTGACTGTGAGAGTCAATAAGGTTATTAAAGAGGAAGACATGCACATACTGGAGGAGCTATCACAGCAAAAAGCATCACTTTTATGTCACCATGTGGATGATGGCTTAATGGCTAAATGAAGGTTCCCTTTTTTTGTTGCTTCTCTTTGTTGTTATAACATATTCCCAAAAGGTCTTTCTTAATGAGCATGGTTCTATATGAAAAAATACAGCAGTGCCTGTTGATACAGTAGCAATGATTTGTGCTCCTGAGAGCTGACAAGGAGAAAAAAAGATAAAAATGGAATAAAACTGAAGTGCAGTGTACTGAATTATTTAGTGCAGGGGCCGTAGCAAAGATCTGACGACTTGCTCATTTAGGAAGATTAACAGATGTGGCAAATCACTCCACTGTCAATCTTTTACAGTTCTGAGCTGAAGAACTATGAATAAATCGGGTTTCATATCTCCAATGGGAACTATCCTTTATGAGGGTCCTCTTTTCTTTCCACTGCCTGCACAGTACATCTAAAAATAAAAAAGGATGCATTTGTTATCCAGTGGCCATTGTGTTGCGTTTTCCTCTGTGGCCTTATCTCACTCATTCAAATTCTGCCCCGACAGCAACTTCTGAATTGGTCTTACTTACAGGAGGAAACACATTTGTGCAAGTTCTATGTAGAGCTGCACATAATGAGAAAAACACGGCGCTGCTGGACAGGAGATAAGTGTGACTTGTGCGACACTGAGAGGCTAGCAGCCATAGATTCTGTAGAATAGACAAATATCCTCATCTCACAGTGATGTATCTTTTAAAATTCAGCTTCTGTTTTGTTCTTCATTGCGGAGACTTTTGTGTGCCATTAATTTCACAACCTGTCCTCCAACAGAGGAGCACTCAGACCCAATGAAGACAATTTCACACAGACATTAATCAGCCACTGGTCACAGCCTTGCTTAGGATATATTGTCCATGGAGAATAAGAACTTCACTCCACCACAGATCCTGTCTCTCTCTCTCTCTCTCTCTCTCTTACTCTCTCTCTCTCCTATCTCCTCCATCTGCGAGCCACTGTTTAGACAGGAAGCTGTGTGCTCACAGAAGCCGTTGTCTTGTTAAATGGTGCAACTGAGGAGGAAATGGACAACAACCTTGATAACTTTACATCCTCTGCCTCAGACAACAGACTAAATCACTGGGAATGATTTGCGTCACAGGCTGCTCTGCTTTTATCCTGCTTCATTAATTTGTGCTGCCATGTCTTATTTTTACAGCTTAACCACTGACCTCAAATGCATCATTATGTGAGAAACATGACCGAAAGCTTTCAGCCATGCTAACATCCATGCTAATATCATTGTAAGGTTGTAATTTCAAAGAGCAAACATCAGCATGTTAGCCTGCTTAAAGTGACAATGCTAATATGCTGATGTTTAGCAGGTATGAATTCACCATGTTCATCATGTTAGCGTAGCCTGATAGCATGTAACATTTGATAATTAGCACTAAACACAAAGTAGTTTTGTTGAGGCTGATGGAAATGTCATCAGTTCTGCAGGTATTTTGTTCATAAAGAAATTAAAATTGATGATAGCGCTGCATGAAAAGTCGAGGGCTCAGTTAAATTCATAAGAATTTATCCTTTAGTAACCTTGAATATCTGTAGCAAAGTTCACAGCAATCCGTCCTATAGTTGTAAAGATAGTATTTCACTGAAACAAAACGGTGGACCCACCATCCCTTGAGCCCAGCAGCTAGTGTGCCTAAAAATTAAACATGCATTTAACTCATAATAGTTTGGCAAACATACTTGTGAAAACTCCTTAGCTTCTGTTGCAGCAGGACCTAAATTTACTGGGACAATTTTCATTTCAAAAAGAGAAGAAGAGGGGACGTTCAAACTGTCCTGTTTGACCAATAAAATTCAAACGCACACAGCACACTAATGTGGACACGTGAAGGCTGAGGTGAACCATCTCTGAAGGGACACTGGCAAACAGGTTGTGATTTCTCTCATCACATTATTGCAGTCCTGTTGGCCTGCTGATTATGGGTTGATTCAAATTCTCCTTTAAGACTTAATTTAATCAATCAGGGTGATCTCTTTGACACTAGATGTCAAAGAGACACAGTTTGTCAAACACAGTGTCTGATTGGAGAAGACAACCACCGACTAAAAAGCAATGTTTTCACACTGCTCGACACAAGCTTCAAATTGGCTGGAAATTAAAACTAATGAGCAATTACCCCACCAATGAACTTCTATTAATGCCTGTTTTCTCACTGCTCTCCAACTGAATCATAATGTCTACTTATTTAATCAATCTGAATAAATATGACACTTGTTTTTAGTTCCTTAATCCTTCATTGTGTTCATTGGGAGCCACAGAGGATGGGCTTTTGCATTCTGACGCGCATCCAAGAAATCGAAATAATCTCCCAGCTCCTCCTGAAAGACTGTAAATACAGTGCACACAGACAAACATATTACTCCTTAATCAAAACATGGCAACCACTATTGCTTCAGTTTATTTGTGTATTCATAAATACTTCATTTGCATGCGGCTCCTATTATGAACCTCCCGCCCATATTTCCACCATATTAAAGCTATTTACCCTTTAGAAAAAGTTGAATTGCACTCTGCTTGAACCGGCGGCTTGTTTCCAATTTAATCTTGTATCCCCTACCATGCGACAGCATATGAAAGACCCCTCAACACGGCACAGTAATGACTTAACAGGGTGTGTTCACAAAGAGAAATATCCAGCAATATAATCAATTATTCACCCACTCTCTCAGCCCTGAACAACTACAGTGCAACAGAGGATAAGCATGTGTGTGTTGCTTTGATAATGAAATTCAACACTGTAATCAATGAACAGTGAGGTAAATTGAATGTTACTGTTGTTTTTTAATGAACTAAAGCATTTTTGTGTGGATATTAACATTGTGAATTATAAAATTGGAGCTGGGCATAATATGAGGTTATTGAGGAACCTTGGTGGAGATTCATCATAAAAAAAACAACCCCTAATCCCAAAGGTGTCATGATGTCTTGTATGGGTGGTCATCATCCAGCACCCTGCTACCCCCCCCCCCCCCCCCCCCAGTAGCTTCCCACAGGACTGCATTTTCACAAACGTGAACAGATGTGAATATGAGTGAGCATGCTTCAGTTTGTGCATGGAAACTGGACTCACCTGAGGTATTCTGCATTCAGAAAAACGCATGTTTTAAAAAGATCACTACCACCCCCTGCAGCTCACCCCCTGTAATAACAGACATTATATGCACATAAATACCACATCACCTTTCTGAGCATCTTCATTGAAAACAGCTCAGTGGATTGCCACTCACTGAGCCACAACAACAAAAATACACAAAATGTGTGTGCTGCGCTTTGCCACATTCACGCATGAGGTAACATAACAGAAAATCATCACACAAAGGTCCCTGTGAAGGAGTAAAGCTACTCATTCTGCATGTCTAATTCATGTTATGCCATCAATTGCATTTTCTGTGTTGTGGTATTTGACCGGTGGTCTGTGCAGATAGTTTTAGGCTCAGAGTGTTGGAGCAGTGACAGTCACAGATATGAGGAGGCATCTGAGGCATCATAACAGAATAAAGTGAAGCGCCATCAGCAATATTAATGGGGTAATTATGCAAATTAGACACCAGCTTTCATCACTCACAAAACAGTGATTTTTATGCCACGCAGACATGATGCTCATTGTTAAGATGTCTCCTTTCTGCTGGTTCACAAATATCTTTCTAAATCAGAGCTGATAATGCTGGAGGCTGATACATGTCTGTACGCTTGGCTGAAAAGCTTGTGCTCACTTATCAAGTCCCCGAACATCTATTCCCACAGAGGTAATCTGTGTCATGGTTCATGCTCAGAGGAAAACTAATTCCTGCTGTCATACTTTAATTCCACATACAACACTGATGGCACGCAGGAGTAAATCTCTCTGAGGACAAAGTGATATTTCCTGAGCTGCAAATGGCTTAACACACACAAACACACACAGAGAAGATGAGCCATCTTTTCATTAAAAAAGACAAAACTTTACCATGCAAACATTTTAGCAAATATAACTGTCTGTGTTGCAGACCTTGTAGAAATCAGCCTGTGTTTTACGTAGACCAATGCTGCTCCCTAGTGTGAGAAATGGGAACAAGGAGAAATGAAATGCAAGTCACTGCTAGTTAACACAAGAGGCTTCTCTTAGTAATATAATGTAATGCAAAACTTGAGTGATCCTCGTGTTGACCCTCCACAGGGAGGTCAGAGTACAGGTCAACTACAGATTATTGAAATATTAACAGGAGGAGATAAAAATTGTAATTTCAAATGAAGTCATCATGGGAAGCTGCCAGTGGTGAACTTTATGCTGATTGAAGAATCAGCTACAGAGCAGCACTCCTGGAGCTTCAGCGTCCTCTTTCAGTGGTGTTCAGCAGGGCAGGCAGTGGTTTTAAACTCCTGGTCTTCCTCCAGGTTTTCAAGTACATCATCAAATGTGAGGTAAAAAATTGTCCCTGATTGAGCACGAGAATAAAGGTCAGCTGGGTTCTTTTAATTGAGGTCAAGAATTTGAAAACTCTCAACACTATGTCACCCTGCAGAGTAAAAGCAGAAACAGAAGAGGAAAAGATAAACGTGAGGCCGCATGAAGATGACTGGGCAACCTGTGAAAACATGTGTCTTTTTTACATAACTTGTGGCAGTATTAAACAAAAGTAGAGTGTGATTACCCTCCAATGATTTAGTATTGCATTTCTGTAAAGTTGAGGTACTCACTAGAAACATATTAAAATAGGAATGGTCAAAATTAAAGCAACAAATTTCCTCACTTTTAGCCCCTAGTGCAGACGAAGCTCCTAAATTACTGGATCCTACACGTCACATAATGCGCATAAAATCATAACTTTGTTTGACCCATGCTGCCTGATAAATGCTCACCCTTTTCAACCTCCACACCCCCTGTTTGTAATGCAGGTTGTTTGTAATAAATATTTTAGTCTCAAGCCCAAGCTGTTATGACCCTGATGACATCATCACCTGATGATGACATCATCAGGGTTATTTTTTCAGACTTTAGAAAGCTGCTCCAGTGTCACAGGTGCTACTTGAACTGCTTTCACAGGCTCAGTGGGTATCTTTGTAAACTGACCTTTATGTAAATGTTTGGTGGACTACCACTTTAAGTTATTTTAATGAATAAATGGCATATTTTCTATATTAAACAAGCTTTTTTATTCAAAATACTTAAAAGTGGGATTAAAGATTAATTTGTGCCTTGTCTCAGTGGTTTATATTGAAAATCTAATTTGAATAATAGAAATGTGTGACTCAACCACACATCTAACAAAGCAATTAAACACTCGTTTGGAGACATTTTCTAATTTGCCACCATTTTAGTGCAACAACTCATAATCCGTTCTTTGCTGACACACTCATTCATCACAGAGGACGCAGTCTGGAAATCGCAGTTTTAACTGGATGCTGCCTTGAATGTATTGTACGTGTCTGTCTCCACTTTTCCGCTGCACTAAGCAATGGGGAGGGAAAGGTTACCAAGGGAACCAGCCAGAGCGACAGAGTGTACGTTCCTATTAGAAGACAGCTATGATTACTGACTGGAAATAACTGAAGGTCACAGGTGACAACACTTCAGAAAGTCTGACACTTAAAATATTCAAATATTTTATGGTAGCTGATCACACACTTCCTATAGATAACTTAAATATAACATACACTGGGACAGTATTGATGAAAAACATGGGTTTATATATATGCATAAAATAATTAAATTGTGTGAGATATACATCTCACATACTCAATTTTTTTACGCATTTTTAGATTAGCAGTTATCATTGATGTAGAAAAATACATTATAAACTGTATGATTTTTATGATATGCTACATTTTATCTGATAACAAATAGTGCTACATTCATGAGTGTTAAAGAGCAGTTTGTTCCACCAAGCAGAAAACAGACGGCTCTGTGGGGAGACTTTGACACAAAGTTCACAGTGCTAGCATGACTTTCTCCTGGTGTGAGGATTGTTCTTGCCCAGGCAGAGTGTGACGCTGCTGGGGGAGGCCTGTGACGACGCGGTGCAGGAGCTGCACGAGGCCTGGTCCACCCTGTAGGAGATGGAGTTGTAGAAGACGGGATTGCTGTGGCCACGCTCCTGATCACTGGGAGATGGAGGGGGGCTGTTGTGGATATCCAGGCCACAGCAAATACAGGAGAACAAGGCTCTGAGTCTGCAGGGTTCAGGGATCTTTGAGTGCTCTCTGTGTTCAGATATAATGAGTCTGCAATCCTCTGCAGGAGAGGGGAGGAGGTTAGTACAGCTGGTGCCCCCCTCCATGGGCAGGCTCAGGTTGCAGCGGCTGCTGTGTCCATCTTCTCTGTCTTTATATGCCACCTCAGCAGTTTCTGCCTCAGCATCCGATACCTCCCTGTCCTCTTGTGTGTCTTTAGGTTGTGGTCTCTGCTCCTCTCCCCCCGCCTCAAGTCTCACCTCAGGCTCCTCTGAGCTCACAGTGAGGAACCTCAGGACCACCAGGTTAAGAAAAGCTCCAATCACTGTCAGCCCAACCAAAATGTACATAAAGCTGAAGGCCACATAGGGGGGTCGCTTCTGGAGAGTATCTTTCTTCTGCAGGGCTACAAAATCCCCAAAGCCAATGGTGGTGAGCGTGATGAAGCAGTAGTAATAGGCATTGAAGAAGGTCCAGTCCTCAAAATGAGAGAAGGTCGCAGCTCCAATACACAGAGTGCTCATGCAAGACAGCAGACCCATCAGGACCATGTTCCCCATGGATACCTCCGTCTTCCGTAAGCCCAGGCCCTGCTTGGCTCTTCGCAGGAGGTAGCGGACAAAAGTATTGATCCTCTCACCCACGCTCTGGAACATGACCAGTGTCAGAGGAATGCCCAGGAGTGCGTAAAACATACAGAAGGCCTTGCCAGCATCAGTTCGAGGAGTAATGTGGCCATAACCTACAAAGTCACAGTATATTGCAGGTCAAATCATGTCAAATAGTACTGTTTACTGTCTATGAACATTCTCAGGCATCAAGGTATACTGTAGGCTACTACTGCTTTCAGCAGCTCACTTGACAGCCAGTGCAGGTCAAAGGCAAATCTCAAGTTTTTAAAGTGGCTATTTGTAAGTTTTCTCTGCTGCCAAACCAGAATTCTTGCAGGGAGTAGGTGGGGGTGATTGACGCTTGACAATAGCGAACCATTGTTGTCTTTATAATAGAAGAGGTTATAATACAACATCTGAGCAGTCCTACAGTGAGTCACTATTAGAAAGTGACAAGACAGGCCGGGCTAGCTGGATGGCATGCTAACTTCAGTAGAAGAAAACATGTGATAGAAACAAAAGTTAACATTGTCCTGGAGACAGCTCTTGGCGAGTAATGGGATGAAATTTGATGCTGAACTTGCAACGTTTCTTCTATTGGTAAGTAAACGGCTGCCAATGCTAACGGTGGCTAAGTAGCAATAGCAAAACTTACAAACAGCTCCTTTAAATTAGGGGCTCAAACACTTACAGCCAACTCATTTTATGGTGGGTAATATAGCTGTCTATGTGATTAAACGTGGATGAATGAATATTGTGATTCAAGCAGGTTTAATGTGAAACTCAGTGTGACAAAATCATGGAGCATTATCACCAAACTCTGCAGCTGTGGACAGCTTTTTAGCTCAGTGTTTGAGTGTTTGTTCTCATTAATGCAGAAGGCCAATATATTCAGAAAGGGCTCCAATAAAACCACAGTTAGGGTACTGTTAGCAACCAGGAGCCAAGATAGCAGCCAGCTGGTGAAAGCGGGTGAAGAAAACCAAACATCTGTCCGCTTGTTTTATTATTTCTCTGCCTCCTTCTGTTCAAAAAAACCATTAATGCAGCAAGAAAATTAACAGGTGGGCAGACAGCTACCCTGCACACTGACACAGGTATCTACATCATCATGTACATTACATGACTCAGCTGTAAGACAACATAATGACAGTTCAGCCTCTTGATGTTACAGGCTCTGCACACCCACACAGGTGCTTTCACAGAGACATCTGCTCAGGTTGAGGCGAGTCAGGAATGCTTGTAAGGACCAGTGAGAATGAATGAAAGTTGTAACGTCTCCCACAGTAACGTGGGGTCATGTTACACTTCCATCCTACTATTTGTTTGTTGTTGCTTCGTCCACCATGTGTACACACTCAGACAGTCCTCCACCAACAGTGAGTGGACCATGGAGTGTTAAATAACTGGAAATTCTGAAGAGGAAAAAATGGGAAATATAAACATTTCCTTTTTAAGCTTCCAGTTTTGATTTGCTCTGGTTCTCTGGTTAAGAGCTCCCCAGGCTCTCAGTAAATACCCATCTAAATATTGTCATCAGTACGTGACCTATCTTGAAAAATATTACTGCATATGTATTTGGGTAATTGAGATGTTTAAAAGGTTTGCAAAACCTAAATATGAACATTTAAAGTGATACTCCACTTGTTTGAGTATCAGTTACCAGTTTTCAAAGTGGAAAAAGTATCTAAAAGGTCACAGAAAGGTTCAAGTCCTCCTGCAGCCCTGCAATGTGACACACTTGTCTGCTCAATATGTTGCAATCAAATCCTAGCAGAATATTACTAAAATGATTGCTTCCATCTTAAATCTCCCATGATTCTGTCAAGCACCTAGAAAGTTATAGCAATAATGTGACGTGTCGGCTCACACGTTTGACCAGGTTGTGCATCACAGGAGTGTATTTTGCCATATTTGAGCAGAATATTACTGTTGGTATAAACATGATAATCATATAGGTATGAATGTAGAGCCAATGACACTGGATGAGAAGTTTCAGGAAGTGAGAAGTTTCTTTTTTCTCTTTTGACTATATAAAAATGTCACTGTTGGAATCCATGACAACTCTGTGGATCCATGCAGACCACAGACAGCCAGTCCGGCAGGGGTTAATATTTCAATTAAAAACTAAGAATTTTTGGTGGAATATCCCTTTAAATAATTTTCTGTGGAGTTATGCAGGTTGTTAATTAGTTCTTTACTGTCCACACGTTGCTATTCAGTGGCAAATCATCATAGTCACAAACTTAAGTCGACATCATGCAAACACACACAAAATGTTGTTTACTCCCAACACACTGTGCTGCACAGTTTCACCTGTTCAATGTGGCCCCTTAAACTTGGGGCCCTATGAAAGGGCTCACCTTTAAACTATGAAGCACACAAACACACACACACACACAAGCAGAAACTCAGAAATGTTGCTTGCCCTGTTTTGACAACACAACCACGCATGGACGAGCACTGCTGTAGGCTACTTGCCAATCGTGGTGATAACAGTGATGGCAAAGTAAAAAGAGCCGGCGAACTTCCACTGCCTCCCGGCTCGGTGCGGCTCCGACAGCCGGACCACTCTCTCCACCTCCCTGTAGCCATCCTCGGTGAAGCCGTACTTCTTCTTCAGCTCGTTCAGCTTCTGCTCCAGCGCCCTTCTCTTTGAACTCTCACTTCCCGACTCTAGCGCGTCGAAGACGGCGGCTCCTATGAGCAAGTAGAGAATAATGGAGAGGATGAGGGAGAGGGTCCTGATGTTCTGCGTCTTCATCCTCAACTCCGGAGTGCGCGCGGAGCAGAGGCAGGGAGGGAGGGTGCTGCTGCTCAGAGGCACAGACGCACAGAGGACTCCATCCATCCTCAGAGAGCTGATGTGCTGAGGCCCCTCTGGCCTGCTACGATTACCGCAGTATATAGGTTGCGTGTGGAAACTTTAGCCTGTTCTGATAGCGTAGGGTTGGTTTCAGCTGTTCATCAGGTAAAATTGCTCCAAACTCCACGTTTCCACAAGTTACCTGAGCTCAACAGCTGGCAGCACCATGACTGTCCACAGGATGTTAGTGTAGCCTACTTAAAGATGCTTTCATGGCTTAGATATGGGCCAGAGACATCTGAAACACTGTGCTGTACCTTAACAGTATCTGTAAAGGTTTTTAGAAGACCCTCCACTCATAATGTGCTTTCTCAAGTTACCTGGATGTTTGACCTTCACTGTGCAGAATGATGTTTGAGGTTGTTTTCACATTCAGTCTCTGTGCTCACCTTACGGAGGTCAATCATGGTCCAATATGCTAGTGAAAAAAAAGTTTCATGTGAAGATCTTCAAGGCATGAAGGCTTGACTGAAAATCATCTAGCTATTCAATATGGGAGACATCTTGTGTCCGACAGTTAAACTTTTGAAATGAAAACTATTTATATTCACAGATTCAGAGAGGGAGAAGGAGTAGGTATAATCTCAAGATTTGGTGAAAAAACTTACAGTAAAAACATTATTATTCAAAGCAAAAGGATTTCTAAACTTTATTACCATATTACCATAAATGCTGAATAAGGAATATGATACATATACATAGACCCTTCCCTACAGACCTTCCTCTCTAAGGGGACAAGTGGACCCAAACCATCCCAGCAAAATGTCCCCAACAGCATAACAGAGACCAGATCCCCTCACCATATGGGTCAAGCATTCAGGCCCGTTCTCCTGGTGTACGGTGCCCTTGCCCACTTTTGGAGAATATGATGAAGGATGACTCATCTGACCATATCACTTTTTCCCACATCTCTGTAGACACCATTGTCTCTCTCTTCTCTCTTTTACACCACTGAACTCTCATGTGCCTTCATCTCTGTGCTGAGGGGTTTATGCACTGAAACACTATAATATCCCTCTCTATGACTGTTCTTGCTGACACAGTCTGATCACGTCTTGACGTTCTCAGTCTCCTGAGGAAGAGCTGCTCGTTCATGAACGTCATGCTCATCAAATGTGCTGTCGACCACAATTTCAAATGCAGATGTCACTTTATTCACTTCCTATTGAAACAGCTGAGCATCTTTGTGACTGAAGCTGCTGCCATCTGTGCCCCACCAATGAACCCTCTTTCAAAGTCACTTAGATCTTCTCCTCTTGTCATCTTGACACAAAATCAGATCAGCTGGGCCTGCTCAGCATTTTTATACCTGCCTGGATTTTAATTGCTTAATTGTACCATGCAGTGAATCCTTATGTCTCTCAACTCATTTATTCAAACTTTTCCTTTAACTTGTCACTCGTTTGAACATATAATTGAAGATCTTTATGTTCTTGATATTAAGACTATTGATTTCCCTGAATGTATGGCAAGTTTATCTTTACAAAAACAAGTGATGCAGAAAAAGTTCAGCTTGTCTCTTCTAAACATTATCCCATTTTTCTGAAGTATTTATGCTGCAAACTTTCTCCAAGATGTTCATCATTGATCCTGTGTTTGGAAGGGTTTGGGATACACAAGTGTGAGAGTGTTTGTGTGTGTTGTGTCTGTGGCTGCCACAGAGAAGCACAGCAGAAACAGCTGGCCTTTCCAGACTCTACTCTCCTGATTATTTTGCCCTGTGAAGCGTTCATGTGTGGAGTATTCACAATACACTCGGCTAAAGTATTGCTCTGAGCGATGAAGCATTAGCTGGTGGCAGCACTGACCTTTATCAAGCACACTTAGTCGCTGAGTGATCCGCCCAGCCGTCGTCATTAACTAAGTCCAACAGGGACTGGCTGAGAGAGACGGCAGAGATGATTTGTATCAGTGCGACTACACAGGATCCTGGTTTGTGGAGCTTCTCTGAGGTTTTCAGGGACATCTGCCGGGTTTTTGTTCACTGTCATGCTAATTGGGTTCACAGCAGAGCAACCAGAAAATAGGCTGACTGCTGTAGCTCCATGCTGCAAGTTATTTCAGTTTCATATCCTGCATGAAGTTCCCATCTACTTCCAATTTGTGGGGCCTATTCATGCACTAAACGAGGCCATAAAGAGCCTGAGATCTGTCATTAAAATCCACATTTATTGCCTCTACCTCCTACAGAACATATGGCTATCTTTACGCTGTGTTTTTTATCTTCCAGAGACAGTACAAGACCTTATCCCGCTTTAGTAAGCAGAAATGAATCTATTGCCGAGCAGATGTTAACAGTGTAGCGTGCAGACAAGTCTTGATTTTCTCCACTGGCAGTAAGAGCAATTATCTAGTCCATGAGAGATAATAGCCCCGCCAGAGTCCACTCAATAAGAGCACACAGTGCTTACATTGGTATTATTCAAGATCAGGTCCATATGCAAATTTCACATTATGTGTAGGAAACAAATGATACACAAAATAATGTTATAGCCACACACAGAAACATCACTTCATCAGGATACTGTGTAATCAATGCGAAGGGCAAATTACTTATTTTAATAAAGGCCCTGTGGTTTAACAACAGCTTTCTAACAATGAAGTATTATCTGGTGTACTCATCTCATTTCTCCTTGTTCTACAGGCTGGTTCATATATTCCCTTTATCTTCCACAAGAAAGACATTAAGAGCAGGATGTCCACTGACTGCAGTTGAGACTCATCTGTCCAAGTGCTATCCCCACAGGAAATGAGGCCGGGGAATATACTGCAAAGATGATGCTATCTTTACACTGATAACAGCAGGTGACTGCAATGGAGATAAGTTGTTATGATGATCATGTAGAAGGGTGACACAATGTTTTTTAGTCATAAAGATAAAAAATGCATGTTTAATAAATAAATACAAACTTTACTTACAGCCAAACGTCTTTTTGGTGTCACGGGGGGAAACAGGCTTGAACTTTGCAGCTGATGTGAACAGCCGTTTGAGCCTTATTAGCCAAAAGGGCAGCGACGTGGTCTTAAATTCCTCTAAGTCACCGTCATGAAGAGCTTCTGATGTGAGGATGACTGTGGTGACGGAGAAACTACTGTTTGTTTGTTTTTATCATATGGATCGTAAATGACAGTGTACAGTGTCGCTGACTGTCTTTAGAAATGAATTATAGTCATTGTTTCAATTTCTGTGCAAGATCACACATTTTGTCCTGTCATTGTCCTGGTGACTGGTGACTGCATCATCTGTACTGATCACATTTCATAGTGCCGAATAATTTGATTTAGCAAATAATGATTTTTTTTATAATAATAATAGGTACATGCGTGGATGGATGGATGAGGACGGTTTCACAATGACATATTAGCCCTAATGGAACAGCCCAAATGGAGAAGAGGTCACGTTCTACAGACTTCCTGTAGTTTCTGGTCATGTTTAAACAAATGAGATGCACTGACAAAAGGTTAGAAAAGTCACATAACTGTTGCAAATGTGAAGGAGAACTAGAGAATTAGAAAAAGCGTTCAGAGTTTGATGGCACTCAAATACACTTAGATTCCTTCAAGCTTTACACAGTATCACCAGAGGAGGGTGATTGCATGCAGTGCGAATAATAAAAAGTCTGTATTTGAATAACATTTGAGAAGCTCAGTCGTGATTTCCCTGACAGAGAATCACATGGACTCATGGACTTGACACTGACACAACCACACTCTTTATTAATCCTTAATTTATCCCTGAAAACACACTCAACACCTTTATATAAATCACGGTTGCCATAGATCCCTTAATTACATTGGACAAGGAGGTTATGTTTTCACTTTTGGGGCAGATCAGGTTAAAGGGCCTGGTCCAGGAAGTCACACTTTTCTGTGAAGGAGGGCATTTCTTGACAATTTCATCAATTTCTCAGGTAATATTGTACGATATGTATCTTGATGTACAAAATCAGACATTATATAGTGTTGAAATCTGTGAGTTTGTACAAGTTGAGGCAGATCCCGATAATAATCTAGATATGGTGAAAGAAAAGGTGAATCAAATTACACAAAAACAATAGCGGCTGCAACAAAGCACCGAGACAATGCATACAGCTGTAGAGGTGTATGCATTGTATAATGCTGATGTCATCATTTCACACAACAGGTAATAAAGCCACACAGCTGTCTTGTGTAAGGATAATAAATAAATCTATACTTGAGAACAATCGACTGTATTTAAATGTACTGTACATTCAAGACTTCACCCTACATTTTGGGGTTAATTAGGGTAATAAATGCATTGTAATATATGAAGGTATTTTCAGTGAATTATCTACACATTTTAATGGGTTAACACCCCATCCCGAGCCTTAATTAGAAAATAATTCCTCTGTAAATTTCCATGAAGGAAAGGCTGTTGGTCAAAGCCATAAATCGTGCATATAACTGATTAAAATACCTTAATATATAAAAAAACATTAATTATCCAAGTCAGTCTCCTTAAAATGGCTTAACTGCATCAAAATTACACAATTATTAATGTGGAAATTGATGGAGTTTTAAGGTAAGTTTATATGGGCAGGAGGATAATGTCTCAACTGCCCTCAGTCTCTGGCTGCCTCCATCAGCACAGTGACACACAAGTTCAAGTATTTTGACGTCGTTACATATAGGTTGTTTTACCAGCTGTTAAATGAATGTGTTATAATCAGTGTCAGGTTGAATATACACAGTCATTAACATAAATAAAGGGATTACCACGTAGACACCATAATTAAATATATCTATGCATCGATAATAATGTGGACCCTTCAAACACAGAGCCACAGTAAGTCCTCATCACATGACCATTGACATGAATCACTGCTGCCTTGTTTGTGGGCGTTATAGGCGTCCACAAAGTTTCATTTCTCTTTAACCACACAGGAAAGTGAAAGTGAAAGAGACTGAAACTTCACAGACAGTGAGTTTCCTCGCATGAGTCCTTTGCTGTTGGGCCTCAGTGGGCAGGTGGTGCTGAAGATGATCTGGTTTGCCTATAACCGAGCTCGTTGTCTTATTGAGTGGTTGTGGCGCATCACCCGGGGTTTCTTCTTGTGCTGTTTTACAAGAGTCTTCACTCCAATAGCCAGATACGTACTGTCAGCGATAGGCTGGCGGGAGGAGCACGGAAGCCGAAATGAACCTGAAGTAAACGACGAAAACAAACCTCCAACAACCGGTTCACAAGACGATCGGGTCGAGGAACCCGTGGGTAAGTGGGAGGCAGGGAGGCTGACCGCGGGCTTCGACCGAAAGGCTGAAGAAAGGGAGGAGGAGGACGCGGAGGAAGAGGAGGACGAGTTTGACCAAGAGGAGTACCAGGTTGACCCTTCAGATGAGTTGTACTGTGGCTACGATTCAACCTGGGAGACTGGGGAGGATCAGAGCAGCACACACCGGAGGGGCAGGCGGCCAGGAGCCTCCAGACACGTGAGTACCTACTGTACAGCACTGTGAGGGATGGCTTCATGGAGGCCTGCACTACAATCATTTCCTGTTGTCAGAGTCACCCTTACTAGATTATATTCTGCTTAATGTCATGTGAGGAGGTGTGGGAATTCATTTTAAGACAGCTGTTGCATTGATTTGATATATAATCCTAACCCTGTAATCTGTAATCTCTACATGTCTGGGATATAAACTGACTCTCTGTTGTCTTCGTAGCAGTACAAGTTTAGCAGATTTGAAAATGCCTCAAGAGACATGCAGAACTACAGACATGACTACCCTGTAAGTTACACACACACACACACACACACACACACACACACACACACACACACACACACACACACACACCATATTTAAACATAGATCATGCAGAAATTTTTCTTTTACATTTCCCCACAGTCCCAGATCAGGCGGCAGCCCTGGAACCAGAACATGTCCTCTGTAAGTCACACCTTGACTCTTTGCATGGGTTCTGCTTTTCTAACACTCATTTATTACTTCATTTAAAATGAAATTAAAATGCCCCTTCTTTTTTGTTGAGTAGGATGACAAGCCTAATCTGGGATTTTACCTCGGAAATAATCCCTCTTTACCTGACGGTAGGCCTGCAGCTGGTGGTGGTTGTACATTATACATTGTGATTTTTATCTGCGTAAATAGCTTGACATACAGCATATTCAGATTCAAATTAATGAACTTTTCATTTCTACATTTCTATTCATCAGGTCTCTACATACACAATTTCCACAATGACTGGAAAGGAGAGTATAACACACTGGAGTGTGTACATACTTTTATTCAGTGGTAAGTTAATGTGTAGCCACAGGTGTGATATAACATGTTCAATTCCTGTTTATGAAATTTATCTATTTATCTCAAAGGTTGTTCCCGCTGCAGGAACCAGGGATGAACCATGAGGCCAGCACACTGACAAAAGAAGAAATTAAGGTAAACTACTAAAAGCTACCTAGTTCAAATCGTAAAGAAAGTGCTTCACATATCCTGACAAGTTCTACCTTTTCTGCAGGAGTTTCTCAAAAGCAGCACTGCAAAGGAAAATCTGCTGAAGTCATACGAGCTGATGTTGGACTTCTATGGTATCGAGTTGTGTGATAAGGAAACAGGAGAAGTCAAGAGGGCGTCAAACTGGAGACAGAGATTCTCCAACCTGAACAAGTGAACTATCTCTGACTTTTAATTAAACACATGGTTCCCTGAATTGTAACAAAACTCTCTAAGTAACCCTTCATTTGCCTTTTTCCTGCCATTGACAGCCACACTCATAACAACCTGCGCATCACCCGCATCCTGAAGTGCCTGGGAACCCTGGGGTACCCCCACTACCAAGCCCCGCTGGTTCACTTCTTCCTGGAGGAGACTCTGGTCCATGGAGAGCTTCCAAATGTCAAAGAGAGTGTCCTTAACTTCTTCGTGTTTTCTGTCCTTGATAAGAAGCAACGCAGGAAACTCATCAAGTTCGCTTACTTGAATTATGACGCTAAAGATGAGTTTGTGTGGTGCCCAAGGAAAATCCAGATCCTGTGGTCAGAGCCACACAGAGGAGTGCATGGTAGAAAAGATGGTTTTGAGCATTACCCAGATCAGAAGCAGTATCAGATATGACACCTTCAAATTAAACTGTCAAAGCATGTGCCTTATATCTGATGATGGTGATGACAACCTATCACTAAACCCTGAAAACCTGATGAGTAAACACTGCGTCTGTAGAGCAACAGTTAAAATAGATTTGCCCTCACAGCAGCTGGTGGAAGGGGCCACAAAGCATAAAGAACTTGTGCAAGTCTGCCAAATTAATGAGGGTAAAATATCCAGCCTCAGGGTCATAGCAGGAAAAGACACGGTCAGTTATGGTACATCATCCAGTAGTGCACATGCACACTAACTTGATATCATTTAACTTTTCTTACTACTTCATAGTGGTTTATTAGGCTTTACAGACTGAATCAAATATATTGCAGTTATATATGCAAATGTGTGTGGTTACTAATGTTTGGGATTTCTGGATTTTTTTTTTCTTGTTTTATTCTTACTCTTTCACTTTCACAAACAAAAATGTGCAGAATTCTTAAAAGGATTGATTTGTTTTAGGTTAAAAGTGGCACTGTAATATGTTATCGTGTGGGTAGGTGGGACACATGAAGAATTAAGAGTCACTTGTTACCTTCACTGTGATTAATAAAGCGTAAACGATTGTTCCCAATTCTATTTGTCTGAAATCTGTTTTTCTTACTCAGTGTTTTCAGCCTTTTGTCTTATACCTAACTGCCTTATATGATCACTGATTTCTCTCTTGCATTTATTCCTAGTTGTGGTGCTGTCTAACTGTAGTAAAGTGATCCAGTGGTTAAAGAGTAGGAAGGTACTGTATTTTTCAAAGTATAAATCATGTATCTGTCCTGTTGATCATGCATTATAAAAGGTTTTGATGTCTTTCTGGCACAGCTCTTTTATCATCGTAGAAATTAAAAGTGAAGGATTGGGGGCGGCCCAGTGGCTCACTTGCTAGAGCGCGTACCATGCGCTAAGGCTGAATCCTAACTGCAGCAGCCTTGGGTCGAGCCCAGCCTGGGCCCTTTGCTGCATGTCACTTTGATAAATGTGGGTACAAAATCCAATTTAAATATGATCTATTATGCCAAAAAGCAGTTTGATATTTTGGAGACCGCAACAGCTTAAGACACAGATTTGCATTGGTATTGACCTATCTGTCTCTCATGTAATTCCTAATCAGTCGCAGTTACTCTATAACTGAACCTCAGTGTGAAAGCACATTACTATGGATTTAATGGAAGCTCTATGAAAGATTTAAGCAAAAACATGTATTACCACAAGATATATGTTGTCAAACTGGTTTAATTGGTTGATCTGAAACAAACTCAGGACATTTCATTAACGACCATTGATGGGGTGGATACTGTAGATAGTTGAAGCCTTTTAGGTCAAAGCTGCTCGACATATAAACACACATTTGTGTATAAACAGTGTTGCCTTTACTTTCACATTATCCATTTCAGATATATGGCTTTTATTTTCTCTACTTAGAAAAGTATGATTAAAAACATCAGTATATACACAAATATATTCATATTTACATATTGCAAATGGTGTGTTAATCAGTTGCATTATTCTTTTCTTTAAAAAAAGCTTTGAATGGAGGAACGTACATGTAATAGGACTAAGTGACCTACTTAATACATCTGGTAACAAGCAACTCAGATGGCCTTCAGTTTTCTGTTTTTCAAATGTGATTAAACAAACTTAGAAACCTTTATGTGACAAAGAATACAAACACTGTCAAACCTTTCTTCATAGTAGGAACACAAATGTGGAAATTTAACGAAATACTGCATTTACAGTGATGAGTTCAACTGGTGAAAGATGTAAGAGTCTCTTAACTGTAATGTAGTGTCCATGAACAGAGACTAGGACATGTTTTTGTCATTTTCTGCAGTTTTATCACTCTCCTTGGGTGTATCGTGTTTACTGTCCTTTCTCTCCTCTCTCTTTTCTCGGCTTCTGCTCCTGTCCCGACGATCTCTGTCCTTGTCCCGGTCTCTGTCCCTGTCCCTCTCTCGCTCCCTGTCCCTGTCTCTTTCTCTGTCCCTGTCCCTGTCCCTGCCCCGGTCTTTCCCACGGTCTCGATCACGGTCTCGCTCTCTGCTTCTGGATCTGTCCCGTCTTCTGTCACGCTCTCGATCACGTTCACGTTCTCGGTCACGGGTTCTCACTCTGTCGCGGTCGTAGTCCCTCCTGTCAGAGTCTCTTTCCCTGGGCCTGTCCCGTTCTCTCTCTCTGTCTCTCTCCCGGTCTCTCCTTTTGTCTGGCTCTTGATCCCTGTGTCGCTCCCCCTCCGTCTCCCTGTGCCTCTCACCCTCCCTCCCTCTGCTGCGTTCTCTTTCCCGGCTACGGTCTCGATCCCGGTCCCTTTCTCTGCTTCTGTCCCACTCTCGCTCTCGGCTCCATCGCTTTCCCTGTCCCCTGTCCCATAATGTCCTGCCAGCGTGGGGGATTTCCCGCTCTCTTTCCCTCCTGCGATCCTCAGACAGCTCTCTCTGTCTCTCTTCAGAGGGTTGCGAGGGACCAGGAGGATCCCTGTGCCCTCCTTCAAAGCGACTGAAGCGATCTCCACTGCGAGGTTCTGAGTCCTCTTGGGTGCTGCTGCTCCGCCGCCTCAGTTCAGGAGAGTGGCGGCGCCAGTGGTCATCCCTGTGCAGGTCTGGACTGTGGGCTCCTATGCGACTTGGAGGCCCTATGGGAGCCTCTTGAGGAGTTGGCAGTAGCGGCCCACTGTGACGAATAGGTCTAGCCTCATCTGAGTGCCTGTCGAAGCGGTACCGCTCTGATCCTCCAAAAGGCTGAGAAGGATGAGGTCTATTCTCCTGAGGCGGAGGCCCTCTGAGCTCGTCAAAAGATCCTCGGTGTGGCGGTGAGGAGTGTGGTCTGGAGCTCCCATACTGGTTATGCTGATTGAAGTGTTGTCCACTCATTTCCCCACTGACAGGTGGGCCTCTTCTATCCTCATACTGGTTGGGTGGAGGTCCCCGGTACGATGAACCAGGCAGGGGACCCTGATTGTCTTTAAAAATATGGAGCGAGTTTGGATTCTGATCCACATTTAGCTTGAAAGAGTTAGCAGTGTCTTTGTTATAGTGTTCTGCAGGGCCTCGAGGTTGGTCTACCATTGGGGGTTGGGAACCAAGGTCACCATACTGGGATGGAGGGGGGCCCCTAGGCCCTGGGAAGTGGGACGGAGGAGGAAGCCTGTTATCAAAGTGACCAGGAGGCGGGGCCGCGAAAGGTGGAGGGGGACCTCTGTTTGCAGGGAAATTAAAGGGGGGTGGTGGTGGACCCGTGAATCTTGGTGGAGGTAAGGTGTTCTGCCCTTCAAAAGTTGGAGGTAGGGGGAGGGCTGGAGGGGGGCCTTGCTGTCCAATGTGTTGAGGGGGAATGGAGGGATCAAACATTTGAGGAGGAGGGCCTCTCTGGGCCATTGGAGGGAATGGTGGCGGTGGTCCTCTGGGAGGCATGATATTCTGGGGAGGTGGTCCAGGAAGAGGCTGCTGCTGTGGTGGTGGCTGGGTGCCTGGCCACTGGTTCTGATAGGGAGGGTATCCAGCTGGAGGAGGGCCATATTGCTGACTGCTGTCAGCCTGCATGGGAGGAGCACGTACAATGGGAGGAACATGGATGGGCGGAGGGGGTCCCTGCATAGGAGGGGGCCCAGACAATGGAGGAAGACCTTGCATGGGTGGAGGCACAGACATTGGTGGAGGCCTCATTATCAGGTTTTGTCCCTGCATTGGATGGGGTGGAGGGAAGTTAGATGGAGGGGGAATGTCAGCTGGAGGTCTGTACTCACTGTCGAAGCCTGGCGCCGACATGTGATGCGACACGTGATGGGACTGAGTCTCAACCATTGTGCTCTGAGTGAGTACTGGGATTGTTGAAGTTACTGTGGAGGTTTTTTCAGGCTCTTTATAATAGCCTGTAGTTGGTGTATCTTGGCTATTCTCCTCATATTCTGAGTCTTCACCAACCTTTAAAATACTGGCAGCATTTGGCCAAATACTGTACTTGTCCATCTCTGTTTCTGCCTTGACTGGCTCAGCTTCCTCAGTTTTCACTTCTTTCTCATCCATGTAGTTGACCTCCATATCAGGTTCCACCTCCTCTCCTAATAAAGGAATTGACACCTCTGACTTGTCTGACTCCATGAAGGGTAGGGTCTCACCTTTCACTTCTTCTTGAGGCAGTGATGTCTCTGCATCTTGTGAGGAGTCTGGGAGTTCAGGAACATCAGGCGGCTGTAGCTCTGAAGGAAGAGTTGCATCTGCCAACACAGTAGATGTCTCCTCTTTCTCCTCCGGTTCATCAGTCGGTTTCCTGCCAGCCGAAGCCTGACGAGGATCCCTGCTCTGGCGAGGATCTCTCCTCTGGTTGATTAAGGGAGAAACCGATGAAGACTTTACCAGTTCCTCAACCTTTTTGCCAAGCTGCAGTAGTTGACTACTGGCCAAAAGGGATTTATTAGGCTGAGTTAAGAGTGTGTCTGGCAGTGCCAGTGAGGCACCAGGTGTCCCGGTGGATGACAGTGGCTGATCTCCCTGTTTCTGGAATGTCTGATCTCCGATCTGTTTCAGGCTCTCCAGGATCTTTTGTGGATCAGTTATACATTCAGTTGCAGCCTTAGCTTGACCTGGGACTAAAGTTTTGACCTCTTCAAAAATGGAGTCATCCTCTGGGTCATATGCCACATCATCAGCTTCACTTGCAACCACCTCAGGCTGCTTGGGGACTCCAGGTTTACTTACTATCTCAACAGGCTTCTTGGGCAGATTGTAGCCCCTACCGGGGTCATACTCTTCTTCTGGGTCATATGGTCGGTCATCTTCATCTTCCTCCACCGTTTTCTCTTTAGAAATCTGTGCAAACTGCTGCACAATGGGGTCTAGCATTGTAGGTGGTGGGACGGAGAGTTCCCCACCCTGATCAGATGGAGAGTTAACTTCGGAGTCATGCTTCTTCTTCCCAAAAAGAGTGTCGAGGATGGTCTGAAGAGGAGTGGCAGTTGCTGCAGAGGAAGCAACAGAACTGGATGAGGAGGGTGAGTCCTTGCCAGTGGTAGTGGATGTGGTTGGAGCTTTGACAGAGGACAGGATTGAACGGACTGAGGAGGCTGTCACAGTGCTGCTTGAAGTTTCAGAGGAGCTGGATGGAGGTGATCCTGGAGGAGTTGTGCTGAAGGGGATTTCTAGACTGTGCCGTGCGCTTCTTTCCGCTTTGACTGTGGAGGATGGCTTTGGAAGGCCAGTGTCATCAGCATCTTTGGTCTGAGTCTTGGACCGTTTCTCCTCGGTTTCCAGTGGACCACCAGCACGCTTTCTGTCCTTCTGGCATATCAACAACCCCAAGAGGAGGTTGGGACGAGCTGGTTCAAGCCCTGCAAGATGGACAAAACAACAATCTATCAACTGTCAGCAGATACAAGTTAACAAAAACGCACAAAAGACAAAGAAACCAGGTGAAATGAGAGCTTCTAAAAATTCTCCACATTACATATAGAAAGAACACATAGCACACAAGTTTTTATTCAATTAAACCAAAGTTCTTTCAACTCCAAAAACTATACTTTTATATGACAAAGGACAGCGGTAGTTAGTCAGTAGTTGTTAGCTTGTTTGTGAATTGAATTAATTCTCATTAAATTATAGAAGAAAAAAACATAATGACATTAGTAAATGAACAATTGTCAACAGCAGAACTGTGTTGGTTATTGAAGTGATTTGTAGATATTCAGCCAGATATGATGGAATAAAATCACTAAATCATTTTTCACTTCCTGCACCCTTAATTTGGCACAATAAAACTGCAATAAAGATTGGAACAGATGGTAAACTATAATCTTGTTCTGGTTGATCCAGAGTCAGGTGGATAAATGAATTCCTATTGATATTTGATTTGGGCTCATTACCGGTCTGTTCACAGGAACAAATGGCAAAGTCAAAAGATGTGTAATTCCATTTTTCTACAGTGACTCAGTCAATAAAGAAAAAGCCATCTCACCATCTAATATTCTTTTCTGAGGCACACTATGCAGTAGATATACTGATGTTTGAGTCCCTCTGAGATGGACAATCCTTTACTTACCACAGCTGCAATTGCCATGTGGTACTGTTGAATGTGTTGTACTATCTGGCTGCAAAGTTCACATCAAGTGCTGATTCTTCATTTAGGAGGATGAGTTTAAAACCACTGGTTTATTCCAGCGATGCAGCATGTTACCATATGAACAGCATCATGATATAAAGTGACTGACAAGTCAGCTCATAGCAATTTATTGATTACACATGTATTCAATTTTGTTTATATGGAGCCAAGACTTAAGAAACAACAGGCTGAAACTGGACTCAAATGGCACCAACCTGCGATGCAAACTTCCTTTATTAGAAATGTGTGATACAAAGTCAGATATACAGCAGAGAGCACAGCAGCTGTAACATGCACAGAGGTGTTTTCCAGGGGAGATTCAACAAGGAGTGTGAGTGCCCCCTACAGCACAAACCCATGAATCAACCAAGCTCTCATTTCAACTGGAGTCAAAAAAAACATGACACTAAATATACTCACCACATGTACAAAGACACAGCAACAACACAAATGAACAGGAATCCATTAAAACAAATACAATTACATACAGAGGTATATTTGTGTATCCCTGTAACTGCTTACCTGGCCCATCAAACGGTAATAGTTTGGAGGGTAACGGGTCCTTTGAGCCCAATGGGATGAGATAGAGGTCTTTGATGCGGCGGTTGTTGTTAGCCACCACACCAAATCGTTTCCTGCTGCTAAAGTAAGAGAAGAGAGAGACATATGCCACCTCCTCTTCCTCTGTGGCTGGGTGGAAACGGATCAGACACAGCTCCTGTGAGCGCAGGTTAAAAAAGAGACAGCAAAAAACAGTATGTAAGGAATGTAAGGCCTTTAAAAATTAAAATGTTCAGCACTTTTCTACAAGCTAATCTTAGCACAAACAAACCTTGGAGAGCGAAGTTTTCAGCTTCCCAACATAGTCCCACACTGTGTTTGGAGATATCCGTCCTCCAATGTGAATGGTGTCTGGCAAATCCTGAATAACGTTGACAAAACTATGAATGATGCTTTTACATATACACATTGACACAAGAGTTTTTCATTCATTAATGAATGAGGTTTGATATGGTGAATTACATTTGAACTTTTCCTCCTATAATTAGCAAAAACAACTAACCTCCTTCAGGTGTTCGAAGGATCCCGAGACCAGGTAAGCCTTGGTCACAAACTTGGCCACCGACTGCATGTTGATAAATCCTTTCCAAATCTTCTCTTGACCATGGAGGAAGATTGCAGTCTCGCCCTCAGGGGGAGGCTCAGATGTGCTGTAAAACCAAAATAATGTTCCTTTCAGAGAAAAGTCAAAGGCCAAACCTCAAGCCTGAACACAGTAATATACAGGGATTTTCTTAAAACAGCAAACAATGACCCTGCCCCATCATACTCACATTTAATCGTGTTTAAAAATAGAATTTTACGTGTATTCTCAATTTTATGACAGTATACAAAATATATTGCCATACACAAATATTAAGCACCTCGTTTTAGTTGATTTGGAGACGGCAACTGAAGATGGCGAAGCTGGGGGCATCGGCAGTGGTATCTTGGGTCCAACCTCCACTGGAGCAGTAACAGGAGCAGGGAGTGGTTCGGCTGTGTTATTGCTGGGCTTCTCTGGAGCAGTGTAGGTGACAGTTACGCCGGAGCTGTGCCTGGCCATGCGTGGGTCTCTACGGGTGATGGTGACAGAGGAAACAGTCGCGGCAACAGGTGCAGGGGCTTGGGCAGGAGGTACGAGCATGCTGAGGTCCTCCTGGTAAAGCTGCTGCGATTCGGGGGCATCTGTGTTGGACTGGTACGATGGAGGGACTGGGTGTTGGTAGGCTACAGAGTCTTGGTGCGGATAGGCTGCAGGGACCTGTGGTTGGACCACAGGAGAAACATCCCCTGACCTGGACGAATGCAGCTCCTGTCTGAGTGGTTTAGTTTCAGGCTTCTTGGTCAGTTTGGCTTTTTTAGCTGCTGGCTCATCTTCTGTCTTCTGGCCTAAAGGGCAAAATAAAATAAAAAAACACTGTTTTATAACAAATGTAATATCATTTAGTGGAGAATGCTCTCACATCATGTGTTAGCCTCTTATTTACCTGTGCATATTTTACACTTGAGGTCAAATAGATGAGTCCTGTGTTCAGATGTGGTGTCTTTGAGCATGCTACTGAAAATGTCTGGCATGCTGCTGCCACCGCTCCCTTCAACAGCAGAGGACTGAGCCGAAGCTGAAGGAGTGGAGCCAGACTCGTCTTGGTCCTGATGACACAGGAGAGAGGATCTCTGTCAAATATGAGATTAACTACAGCAGATGATAATCAATTTGCATTCATTATTTTTGATTCCTGTGCACAACTGTATTTTGTGTGAGGTAGTTGCAGGTTGGTTTACTACCAACCACTGATTAAGATAGAAAAAGCCTCAGAGAGAAAGAAATTGCCTTGAGGAACAGGACAGTCGGCAAGATAACCAACCACTGATATCTTGGCTACTGTCTTTACTTAGCCAGATTTCACAGTTTGTGCACCAAGACCCACATGCAAAGGTGAAAAGAAGTGTTAAAGCAAGAGAAGAACAGCGTGCCACCACTTACTGCAGCAGAGGCCATGCGAGAGGAAGTGGTGGCAGAAATACATACATCTGCATCAGATGTTGGTGGAGCGTCCTCCATATCCACACTATGAGAGCTAGAGTCATGTCTGTTGCCCAGTCTAGACTGCCCTGAATGGGCTCTTGTATTGGGAGACTGAGCCTAAGGGAGACAACCATACAATATTTAGCAATTTTGAGCATTGTATTCAACAGTATTCAAATAAAACAAACTAATTTTTTTAGTCCCCAATGTGGAGCTCTTTGAAGCTCATAACCTCATGATGTTGACTTGTGCTTGGTATGTAATTAAAGGCAGTAACATTTACCTCAGGAGCGTCAGGCTTCCTCCACTCAGATATTTCTTTGGAAAGCAATTCTTCAGCACTTAGTCTCACCAACCTGAAGGGACTAACCTCTCCCCCCACCACCCTGTAGAACAGGCCCTGAGACAAACATACCACACAGTTATTTAACATCTCCACATGAGGGAAATCAGGTAAAATCATTAGAGCTGCAGGCGTCACCGCCGCATACACAAAACTCAACAAAACTAATAAACACAAATCTAGATTTGTACTTGACTGCATGCACGTCTGTGTTGACTCACTTTGTTTTTCGGATCCTTCAGGTTGAACATGAGGGACCTGTATTTGTTCTTGTACTTGCTGTCAGTGCTAAGGCAGAGGTTAAACATTTCCTTCTCAATGGCAACTGCCAGCCTTCCCACCTCACTCTCAGTCATTTTCAGATCGTCACTGTCGCTCACCCTGGTGGTAAGAAATACAACAAAAATGAGTGTTCAGCCAAGAATTTACTGGATTCTAGAAGCAAAGGTTTCCTGAACCGTGGTGAGACACTCACCTCTTGTAAAGGATGTCTGTGAGCGAGCGGCGGATGTTCTGTCTCATCTGGTTGTTGGGTGGAGGTGGCATGGTGGACACAGGAGGCGCTGAAGCGGCTGGATGTGACGATCTGGAGGACGATGAGTGGTTGGAGGGAGCTGATGGAGACGATGGGACTCTTGAGGATGAAGAGGAGTGACTGTGGGATGGAGTGTCTTTTTGTTGTGGCTGCTTCTTAGGAATGGTGAAGTTAGACTTGGTGACTCGCAGTGCTCCTGTGACGTGGATCGGACCTGGAGGGAAGGGAGATGAGCCGGGTGGTGGGCCTGGTTTCTTGGACTTTGCTGCAGTTTTACTCGGAGGTGTCGCGGGTTTCTTGGATGCCTTTGAGCTGGAAGAATGAAGGGATGGCTTCTTGCCCTTGGGGGAAACCTTGGCTGCTTTAGTGGTCTGGGATTTCTTGTTTCCTTTGACTGGTGTCACCGATGCCGGGGAGGGTTTCTCAGAAGCCGGGGCTGGTTCCTTCTCTTTCTGCTCCTTCTCACTCAGCTTCTCTTCTTTGGGAGGAGCTGAAAATCAAAAATAAAAGCCGACAGTTTAAAATATGCAATCATTTACAATATCAGCAGATGTGACAGATCATCACTACATTTTATCACTTTGCATGTATAATTCAGAGACAATACTATGACTGAAAAGGATCATTTTGAAGTGACTCAATTCCACAGCTGATAAAACAACTCAAATCACAAAAGTTTAAGTGAAACAGTAAAATCTCTAATGAAACCCTCCTTCAATAGATCCAAAAATAGTTGACATTCAGTTACTTGTGCAGACATTGAACACACTGCAACCGACATTCTGAAATAAACACAAAGTTGACAACTGGGCAGATAAGTGGTCCCTCTTTATTTGAAGCAGTGACAGCAGATACACTGTGCTGGTTGTGCAGGTCCATCTGCGAAAAAAGTATTTTCTTCCCAAAAATCACTTGATGGCATGAACTTCAGGAAGCATACGAGTGCCTCATCATCATCATCATCATCAGCGAGCGTGATTCTCAGGACCCATGGATCCAGAAGAGAGGAAACCACTGCACTGGAGTCTTGTGCAAACTCCTAATGTGACCTTGGCATCAGAAGTTATGGAAATGACTACGAGGTTCTATCACTTGAATATGAGCGATAAACACCATTGACCAGTTTGCTAAAATGTAGTTTACCTCTCTTGTGTCACTGGCTACTAAGGCAGAAACAGTCTATAACACTGCCTCACAGAATGAGTCTAAAAACTACATCAAAATGCATTTTGGGAATAATTAAGTTGACGATTAACTGCTCACCCTAAAATTATACCTCTAAAATGTATTCATATCACAAGCTCAGCTACAAACACTATCACCAGCTGATAAAGGGATGAACTCTGACCTCAAAAGCAACCAGACCCAAGTCTTGTTAATGATTCTGTCATTTGAATAAATTATAAGTACACATAAAACATTTAACCATCAACATCTGCATTAAATGTATAGGTATTATGTCAACCAATTGCACCAAGACTAAAATGGCAATACACTTCCTACTTGTCTAACCTCTCTTCAAACTGTCACCTGCACATGCTGGTGCTTTATCTGTCCAAGTTACATGTTGAAGCTGCAATAGTTTGAGTGTTAACTCCACTTGAACACACAAAACTACACACACACACTAAATGGTATAAACCCAGATATTTTTGTTCAGAGCAACAGTACCGACACCCAATGCAACCAAAGTCAACCATTTTCTCAGGATGATAGGTTGTCACACCAATCAAAATATCATTCAGCAAAATATTGGCTATGATGAGCAAATCATTGGGCTATGGTTTCCTCAACAACAATCAGCGGTCATACTGATCTCCTGACCTGACAGGATGCATTCACATTACATTAGCATGCATTATCCTATCAATCAATATCCTGATGCCTTATAAATAGGTGAAAGAAAAATGAAAATGTCCACATTTCATTGCAATAAACGTTCCCATCAATATATAATCAAATCTCATCAGGTGCAAAATGTGTGTGAAAAACTTGAAGGTGGTTGTCCCTCTTCTGAATCTGTGTGCTCTGCCCTGGTCTTCAGCTTCCAACTTCGGCTGTGGCCTTCAATTCCACTGCATTATCTCCAGGTGGTCTGGTCTCTCCCTGCACTGAGGTCTGCCAGAGGTTTTCTTTTTCAGATGTCACCATCTTGGGGCTCTTGATGGTCACATCTCCGTTGCATGTGTAGATTAATCAGTTGTATATGCTGTTTGAGCTGAACTGGTCAGGATATCCTACAGCAAGCCAACACTGCTCACATAATCAATGGAGGCATCCAAAAAACTGTTATATCACCTTTTATTTTAAAGCCAGTTTCCCACGAGAAGGGATGCATCATATTCAATATGAATCAAAAACTTTGAAAAAAGTCAAGTTTGTTACCCACAAAATTAAGGGTAGGGAAAAAACCACAAAATTGAGCTTAACAGGTGATATCAGCTCAATATGAGCTATGTTAGCTTCATTGGTCCACATTAACACGGGGGAATTCTGAAACACCTACCTGCCAGAGAAAGAGAGGGAGGGACCTTTTTGTGGGACCAACAGCTGAGGTGATGAACCCAGGAAGTGGAGACTTGTACAGAAAACAGGTCATTTGAACTCACGCTCCAAACACACCTACAAGCACCATCCCATTCATCACAGCCACACAGTAAACCTCCTCGTACAGTTTCCTGAGAGATCTGCGTTTTGAGATTATTTCCCTCCTGTTATCTCTACCACTTGTTCCTTTATAGGTTTTCATCTGCAGCCCTGCATTTTAAGTATGAGGTATTCAAAAGTGGGACTCCAGCAATTTAGTATTGCACTTCAAAAAGTTTAGTCACAAGTCATATTAAGAAAGGAAAACTCAAATCAATGCAGTAAAGGCCGAGATACTTTTAGTCAACACTATCGGTCAAGATCCAAAAATGCTGGATCCTCCAAATCCCATAATGCATAAGCACTATTTGTTAGACCCTCTGTGCCTTTAAGTGCCCACATCTTTCAAACTACTGCCTCCAGTTTGCACTGCAGGCTTTCTGTTAAGAATTCAAAACTGAGATAACCCTGATGCCATCATCGGGGTTAGTTTTTCAGACTTTCCCAAGTAACCCTCCTTGACTAATAAAATTATTTTGATGTGTGCAATTTACAGAGTGCCACTTAAAATAAATGTTTTGGATTATTGAATACTTACCCAAAGCCAGATGACACTTACCTTTCCACAGCTGCCAACATTTCAGTGACTAACAAAACTTTTACATTAAACTCACAACACTTTGCAAGGCAGTCAAAAGTCTAGTGTACAGATGAGTTCATGTTCTTCCCCAAATGTACGGATCATCTCTAAGATATGTTAGCATGACAGGAACCACATTTATAATGGAAAAACAACAATGTGGTTTCAACAACAGCCCAAGACCTTCAAAGAGATACATACACTTTTTGTTTAACACTGTTGGTGATATGGGTGTAGTCTTTTCTGGTGTTACTGCAATGTAATTATGGTCGCTGGACCAGGATGCAGTGGCCGGCGGGGGCGGGTGTTCCTCAGCATGCTCGTCTTCATCATCCTCGTCTGGATCAGGACTGTGGTCCTCCTCGCTGTCGGATTCCTCTCGGGTCTTCTTCTGTGTCTTTTTCCCACCAGCAGCGCTCCTCTGGGTGGACGAAAAAAAACAAACAAAAAAAAAAAACACACATTCAGGTCTTTCAGTAACAACGCTCTTCAGAGTAGACTCCCTCTATAAAGTGTCAAATGCCAAGACAATCTACTGTTGGCAAACAAACTTAACTCTTACAGTCTTTGGTCTTCCTGCTCTCCCTGTCGTCACTTGTAACCACTGAACACAGTGTGCAGAGTACAACTAATGGCAAGGTCATTGATGGCATTTCTGCACTTACATTGCTTTACATGTAGCAGCTACTTTTCTGCAAACCTGGACATATTTCTATGAAAAATGTACTGCTTACTAAATTATTCTTGGCAGGTACATTTTACTAATCTGAGCTAGTGAGCCAAAAATTTAATTTTAGACACTGCCTTCAGGACTATGTATTATAAAGCAAGTTCAACGCTGTCAGGCGTTTTTAGCAGTAGTTCCAGTTTAAACCCTATGAGGATTGATTCCATGAACATTCATATCACTTGAAATGATGAAAGATATCAATTCATTTAGAATAAAATATCTCTTATTCTCTCAGTGTACATTATTGTTTTCTCACTCCCCTATGCCTTGAAAGTTCAACAACAAATAGCCAATAACTTCGAAAGCATACCATGAAGAACACAATATTAGAACTAGTGAGTCTTGTGGGGAATGTTTTCGTTTTAGAGGCAAAATAATGTTAATATTGGCAAGGCAGAGATACACAATGTGAGCACAAAGTAAATAAAATAGTAAAAACCATAAAAGCTAGAATACTGTGCAGTTATCATAAAGGCTGCTGTATACTGTTGATATTCTTAGAGATTACTTTATATCTTAGAGCAATGTTTAGTATGTATAAACATGAATCATACAGGACATTAGAAATGCAGATAGTGTGACTGCATAAACAAAACATTTTAAAATACATAATGAGTAGTTGGAGCATCAAAAGCCACATTCATTTAGATATATTTGTTGTTAAACTAAAAAAAAAGCTTATCACAATCGTTACGGTGCACAGAAAATCATTCACTTACACAACCCCATTTCCAGACAATCTCTAGACTTTTAACAATTGTCAGTTTACTGACTGACAGTTTGTGTTTGTCCACATCATGATCCGGTGGGAACGATGGCTCTATTGTTCCAGTGAGTTGACTAGTCAACAGTTGAGCCATTCACTCATTTTGACTAAAACCCCTGAAATCTGAAATCAATGGCCTCCCAGACTGGTTAACAAAGGAGCGTGGGTTAGTTGGGTTACATGGATTGAATGTTAGCTAGTCTGGTATTACCAAAACAATCCAATTTAGGTTGCTCACCTACTATATTTGCTTCTTCAGATAGGCACTTCAACATCAAAATATTTAATACCAGAAAGCAGCACCTGCAAGTTATCATTCTGTTTCAAAGTTGTTGTTGTTTTTTCTTTTTTAGAGTAACAGCATTTTACTCAACTCTGAACCAGTTTATTCCGGTCAAAATTGGACTTCTTGTAAAATGCAAAGGGTGCAGCCATAACAAGGAAATTTGACGCAACTAAAACCAATTTTAAAATGGTTTTCTTTTTATAATTTTTTGAAATCCCAGATCTGACTTTAATAAGATCATGTGTAGGTAACAATCATGACCTAAAATGTAATAATTGCTGCGCACACACGGATGTGTTTTCTCTAATGTTAATCAACAGTGAAACAAAAAGTCACAAAGATTCAGCTATTTCCGCATATATGTGTAAAATTGTAAATTATTATGTTTCAAGTCATTCAGAAACGGAAGAGTAAATTACCTGTCTTCAAAGGTCACACAACACAAGTATTCAATGTGACTGGATACTTGACACTGCTAAGCCCTGCTAATAATAGACCAACATTCAACAAACAATAAAATGCACTTAAGGAAATTATTTCTCTAATGTTGTCAAGACATAAGAATCTAAAAAATCAATTATGTTTTACGTTGACACAGATTGCTTGGCAGTTACATGATCTGCCTAAGAACTCAACTGCCATTACTGCACTCTCAACTGCTATTACTGATGTAACTTAAAAGGATGCTACAATGGCTACTTTGCACAACTTTTCCGCATTATACCAAAGTTATGAACATTCAGACAAAGGCCACTATTTCAGGTGGTCCAAGTTACCTTAGGTGTAGACTTGGTTTTCTGAGTCTTGGCCTTGTCCTTCTGCTTAGGCTCTTTGACATCAGTGATGGACTTCATGGCCGCAGCAGCGTGTCTCAGGATACAGTCGTTTCCACAGTACACAGAGTCTGGCTGGGCGTTATTCTCACAGCCAGGCCCGATACATTTAGGAAGAGAAGACTCCTCCTCAGCCTTCTGCCCGCTCTTCTCCTCTGGCACCCCCGCTGCTGGCGTCGTTTTCACCTCAACATTTGATGCCACCTTCTGCTCTGTGTCTGGTAGGGCTTTCTGCTCTGCTGTGGGTGTTGCCCTCTTCTCCACCACTGATGTCGCCTTCTGCTGTGCTTTTGGTACGGCTGTCTGCTGTATTGCCTGCTCCAGTTCAGTACACAATAAAATAAACAGCTAATGACGAGAAATGTCATTTTGTATCATGCTGTCACAATACCAGTATTCTGAATTTCATATTCATTTTATTGATAGCAACACTGATTTGTGAAAATGTGCACACCCTTTTTTTATTTTAGAGATGTTCTCAATGGGCTACTTTATGCTAACATCATGTCTTCAAACATTTGTTTCTGTGATACTGTCTACGACAGAGCAGGCCTGTGTTTGTTTGGGTCCTAATTTACATTTTCAGAAAATAAGAACACCACCCATGCAGAGGCAAAACACAATAACAGTTCGAGTAATGAGGCAATGTACTCTAATCACAGACTGGGGGATAAATAAATACAAATCACATTTCACACACATTGAAGCCCTTTTACAGTGACTGTGGTGAAATGGATTTTGATTTGGTTCAAGTATGAACTGTTTATACCATGAAATTAAATCATTCAGCATCGCTTCAGTCATTTTTAAATTTGGATCATTAGGACCAACACCTGACATGCAGAATGAAGTGCTGTATGACAGAACTATCTGCACCAACTCAGACAATGATTAAAGGCTCGACTCATAAAGACAACATTATTTAAAAAGCTTAAGTTGAGATCAGTTGCAGGGACCTACCGGCTGAAAGATCTTTATCTTCTTTTTCCCAGTTGGATTAGTGGCTTTCTCTATCCTGCCTTTGATGCCCAGATCCTCTGCTCCCTTCTCTTCAGGTCCAAGACCTGTGAAGGACAGAGGTGCTCCCACAGCCTGAGCAGCTGCTCCACTTGGGTTAGCTTTCTCGGCAGCTGCAGAAGAGGTCACAGCAGTGGCGGAAGAAGAAGTCTGAAGAGTAGCATCAGCTTTCGACCTCCCGACCTCTGTACTTGTAGAGAGGATAGATGTGGCGGGCCTGACCACCTGGTTTTTCTTAGCGGTGCAGTTGGGGCAAATGTAGTCCTCCCCATTTCTCTCCATCAGTCGGCCGCGGGCCTCTGTGATGCCCACACAGTCTCCATGGAACCACTCCTCACAACGGTCACAGCAGATCATGAACCTAGTGTGCACAAGACATTTGTACTGCCACTTTTCCAAAGCATGAAGCTCAACACAAACTTACTAGCTTCTAGCCACTAGCTTCTCTCATAATTTCAGACTTGATGAAAATGACAAAAAACAACTTTAGCAAAACAGTGGTTGTAGCTACTAGATGACATAAAGAAGAAATTATAATTAATTAAGATTATTTTACTCTTCTACATCATCATCATCTACATCTTTGAAGCAATCATAATAAATAATAGGCAATTAATAAAGCAACTACAGATGATAAAATACCTTTTGTTGTGTTTTTGGCGACAGATGCAATAAAGTGCATTGGGGTCATATCCTCCTTCATCTGACTCAATGGATGACGAGGAGGTTGAAGAGTCATTCTCGTCGTCGTCATCATCATCATCATCATCATCGTCGTCGTCATCGTCATCATCATCGTCGTGGTGGTGGTCCTCTTGCATCTGGGGCTTGCGAGTCTTTCCAGCAGCTTGGGTAGATTTAGGCTTAGTTTCCCTCTTGACAGGAATGGTGCTCTTGTTGGCAGGGGCAGGAGCTTTAACAGGGGTAGTGTTCTTATTGGCTGCCTTCTTTTTATTGACATATGTTCTTATTGGTCCACGTTTTACCACCAGTGCTCCAGGTGGCTTGTCTGAACTGTCTTCGTCACTCTCTTTCTCCGTTTCCACTTTGTCATTTTTATTTCCGTGTTCGTCTTTCTCCTCACCAACCTCCTTCTTCTCAGAGTCCTGCTCTGGCTGAGACTGTGCTGTGTTGGTAATCCCTACATCTTCAGGACTCGGATCACTCTTTTCATCTTTATTCTCCCCGTTGTTATCCTGTAACTGGTCTATCTTGGTAGCATCTCTGCTGTCCTCCTCATTCTCAGAGCTGCCCTCATCATTGACTGTCGCTCCGCCGCCTCCTCTGGTCTGTCTGCCACCTCGAGTTTTCCTTTGAGTCTGCTTCCTTGCACCACTTCTTGTCCTCCTCTCTGGGGAATCCACCTTGTCCTCCACAGCCTTGGTGTCAGCATTACCATCAAAGCTGGCCTCTGAGGCGGTCTCTGCATCAGTTGGGGTTTGGGAAGGAGGATCTCCACTCTCCAGGCTGGGAGGGGCACTCTTTCTTGACCCCCTTTTGGCAGTCAAGAGGAATTCCTCTAGTTTGTCTGTACGCTTAGACTGCCTGCCACTACGGCGTACAGGACAGCGGTTTTCAGAGCTGTTGGTTGCTGCCTCGACTGGCATTTCTCTCTTTGCAACGGTGGACCGACGGAAACCCCAAGTCTTCTTTACCTCACTGTTGCCCTTGGAAGATTTATCTGGCTCCTCTATAGTCTTTGTGGCCACATTCTCGCTTTCAGTTTGAAACAATTCGTGCTGCTCGCTATTCCCTGCTCCAACACCTGCGGACGGACAATCAAAGAACCCTGTAAGCAAACAATCATAGTATGCAATCACCAGAGTGCAACACAACAACACTGCAAAGAAACTACTGATTGTTTTGTCTAGCATACATATAAATGAATATGAAAATGATTGACTGCATTGGATTTGACCCCTACTTACCCTAGATTTTCACCAAAACTTTAAATCACCCAAATATCATTGAACTGACACCACAATTGTGCCCAGTATTAGAACAACATTCCCACCCATTACTCGTGAAGGAAAAGAAGCTCATCCAAGGTACCTTGAGAGCAGCTATCCATACGGTCCTGGCTCTTCTCTGGCTCAGAGGCTAGAGAGAGCTCAGGGCTCACATTCTCCTCCATAGATGATGGAGTCAATCGCTACTTTCAAACTGAATGTCTACAGTTAAGAGAAGAGCACAAGAGACCAGCTATGAATCACTCTTTTCACTTCATAATGTGAAAAATACTGAGGGCTTTTTATTCAGTAGCCAGTGCTGGGATTGCTCTATGTGTTACAAAATGTAGATATACTAGTTGCTTTTACATTCTCGCTCCAAAATAGTGTTGCAAATATAACACTAAAAGTGTATTTGCACCATACACTGCCCATAGAATTAGTGCTGTGTGGGTATTGAAATGTCGCCCGAAATTGAGTTTCCTGACACAAATACTACACATACATGTGTCTCAAAAACAAGTACAATGAGTACGAGTACAATGCGTCTGAAGGCATGATGTCTGGTATTGCTATAGCCTATTTCATATTTGTCAGCTTAATCAAAATCATTAAATTCTTGTTGTCTAAGAACAGGTTAGAAAAAGTATTTAGAAATGTTTACGTCTCTGAATGAAAATATAATAAAGCTGTGTACTTGGTCTTTAAACATGACACAGCCTCTTAGAAAGTGTAACATCGTATTGCATGCCTTCCATTTACCGTTCTGCCGTCTGTAAAAACTTGGAACTGGATTTCTGTTTTTTCTGAATTAGTGTAGAAGATTGCATTGAACAGCGCATTGCAATTATTGCAGTATTTTCCATGTGAAAGCGTGATGCTGACTGTGGCATGTTTCTCACAGAGGGAGTAACCGTAGCAACTTCTGTGTATAGCCACATCATATACACTCCCTGTGGAGTCTAATGCCACAATTTGGAGTTGTATAGTGAAAAAAACAGGTGGCAGAACATTAAAACAAACAGATTTTTTAACTTGAAAAATACACATTTTATGTTTGTCATGGCTAATAGTCAGGCAATGTCAGGCATTCGCAAGTCTAAAAGCAAAACTATTGTGGCACAACACAATTCAGAAATTGTGCATGTTCAGTTGATTGGTGAAGCTTTCTGGAAAGTCTTACTGCAAATAAGAATTAATGAAAATGTACTTCACTTAAGATTCTCCAAGGCCAAACTTACAATTCTTTAACCTAAAAGCACATTTTGAAAATTTATGAAAATAGTCTGTACCTGCAGTTCAGCAGAGATGGGTGGCAGAGAGCTTCTTCAAACTAAGCAAAGTCTTTGCAGCAGTAATCATCAGTCTTGGTTAAGGTTTAAGGATCTGCCAGTGCCAGAAAGGGAGGAAAACACAAGTTAGGATCAAAGCACACCGCATTTTATAGAAAGGCTAAGACGCAACAACAGTATGGATCAGTTAAGGTAATGAAAGTGATAAAAAATCTGGTTAGTTTTCTGGAAATTAAGGATGTTTACTAGCATATTTACCAATTCCCAGTGCTCAATTAAAATGTGAACTTTATAGAATCAACAAAAATACACCAAGCAATGTGCTGCAATGATGACTTTCTGGTGATAAAAGAACCTAATATGAGCAGGACAACTGCTTACTGTGCAAAACACATGATGGAACTGTTTGAATTTGTTCAGAATTCAGTGCAAGCAAGAAACCTCAATACTTGTACACATGTGTATTCAGTTACCAACATAACAATTACATCTGTTTTTCTACTCTTTTAAACTGATGCATTGATAAGCCTAGCACACTACACCGTGACCCCAGGGAAAGAATCCAACCAAAGACTGGAGGTGATTACAGCGGATTGCTCCAATAGTATGCCAGTGGTCACGACACCGTGCCACGTGAATCGGGGAGGAAAACTGTTGCCAAGAAAGGTGGGAGGGGCCCGGGGCGAAAATCAAATGCCAAACTAACGAACATTTACACATTCAGACGAGATGATGAAAAATCGTTTCTGATATGTGCTGATCACAGTATGTCATGCTCACACTGATGCTGTTTCTCACAGACGTATTGAGGTATAACGGTTGCTGTTCGACACGGAAAGAGGGAAGCTACACACGGCCGTAATGCGCATGATATAACTCTTAATTCAATATCACAACCACGCGTCGATATCACTCGTATCATCATCAAATCCCCTATGTATGGACAAAAAAGCCAAACAGCACCAAAGAGATCACACAACAAACTACGACATATTAAAAATACTTCATATCCACCACCGCTGATGATGGCCGCAAAGCCAACCTAACCACTGAAGAACAGCTAGCTTATTTACCGTTAGCTTACGTGATCCATACGCACAAAATGTGCAGAATTATTGACTCGGTACATTTGAAAACCCTGCGTATAACAATAATCACACATTTGCGTGTTTCAGTTATGTGTTATCGTAGTTTATCGTTTCCTTTCAAACCAAGGGACCAACCGTTGCAAAACGTGCACTTGTAGCTAGCCTCCTGGCTCACGCTATTAGCCACCACGAGCCTGGATGTGTTAGCGGCAGGATATACCTGTAGCAATTAGCTGTTCAGATAACTCAAAAACGATGAAGATGCAATAACTTAAAATGGATCTAAAAGAGACCTGTTGCAAGAAGCATGTCTAACTAACCAATTTGACTGAACAGAGTCTAATGGATCAGCGCAGTTTTACTGTAAACACGTTAACGTTTAAGCTAACGTCAGGCACATCATGATCAACCTCGCCTCGGATACCTGGAGTAGGACAAACCTAGCAGTATGACAAAAACTGAGACACGAACGAATCCCACAAAAAATTCAACGCGATACAACTTAAACATTAAATTGTTGCATTCTACCCACCTACGCGCTAGAAATACCGATGATATGCCCTCGCTCTTTCTTCGGTCAATCCTCCATTTTCCATTCCCGCTGGAGCTAACTGACTGCGGCAGATGGCTGACGGTTTACAGAATACACTCAGCGCCTGTACAGCGCCCCCACTGGATAGGAGGAATACTGAGCGAGCACAGGCAACAATGATGGGTTTGTTTGGCTCAGGCGTACACACACACACACACACACGCACACACACACACACACACACGCACACACACACACACGCACGCACGCACACGCACACACCCTTCTTAAATCTGTATTTAGTCTATTGCCCTAATAAACCTCTTCTTCAGGCCTTCCGATATACAGAGTTCACAAATATTAACGTGCTACTGCTGTTACAGTTGCTGTCTGAGAGCAACACATTTTCAAGACTGCATTATCTGAAATTGAGTTTCAGAAATTAAGTTGTCTGATTAAACACTGCTTACCTACTCAACCTACAAATGAAATTGAACCTATGCTATTTGATTGCAGACTGCTTCATAACTAATTAGACCACAGTATATCCATAGAAACAGCTCATTTAAAATGTTTGTATTTGTTATTTTCTTTGCAGTATACAGCAGGCAACATTAGAATAACAAATAAATTAACATAGAATACAAAATAAGTCATTTACAGACATTCCTGTCAACAGTCCTCTAATCTAAAACTGAGGTGGTCCATTAACATGGTTTACATTTTTGCAATTTGAAACTGTTAAACTGTTGTCCTTTACACTATGTGTATGTTTTGTGACACTCAAGCATGCTCTTAAGATCTTTATACCGACAACTCTCTATAGACTGCAACAAAGTGCATGAATATGCAGTATACATTTTTTAAACTACCCCCTCTAGTGGTTACTAACTATCTGCTGCCAGTCTTGTTTCTACATTTAAAATGCTTCAAAGACCATGTGAACTGGGGGCAGTTGGTGTGCCCAGAAAGGCAAACAAAAATATAAAAATAAAAATAATTTGGATTGCTCCCTTAATAACCGCTTGAACAGAACAATTTACATGCACATATCCTTGTAGTGAAAAAACAATATATACATTTACATTTTCAAGTATGGTAAGTTGCGTTATGACAAAGTGACAGCAACACTGTCAGTACTCTTCTCCACGTCACAGTCTTTGTCTGGTGGTGCAGAGACTGGCGTGTCTCTGAGAGGGTTTGGGCCACTGCTAGTCTGCCCTAACCCTTTGTTTGGGAGGTCTGCTGTGGACTCAGCCTCAGGTTCTTGCTGTGGGGCTGTGGCTACAAATAGAGCAAAAGTGAAAAAAATGTATTACAGCTATGAAAATGTCAGTAGTAATGTGGCTGGCGATTATACAGGCAAGCAAAGGAAAGGAGACATTCAGACAGAATAGTCCTTGTTTGTGTGAATGTCATCAACAGCATGTTGATGCTGGCACGTGCTGTTACCTGACTGAGTGCAGGATTTCATGTGTTCTGGCCAGTGGGCTTGCTGACAGGGGTAATCACAGTAGCTGGTGTTCCAGCAACAGTAGAAGATGGCCTCTTTCCTGCAGTTAGCACACCACTGCTTCTTCTTTGTCTCATCCACTGCCTGTTGCTTCTCCAGCTCCATCTGTTTCTTCACCTCTGTCACCAACCTCTCTCTCTCCTGCTCCAGACTTTGTCTCATCTCTGCCATCGTCAGCTCTAAAATTGAAATACACAAACATGATCGAGCCCAAGTAGAACTCATTACACTGTTTTGGGAAAAGACATGTAGATGCAAATTGCATATGCATATTTTTTACACATTCCCCAAGTCTCACCAAGATTGTGCTTCATTTCTGACAACTCTTGTTGATGCAACCACTGTAATTTTTCTATTTCGATTCTCAGTCGTCTTATCTGTAGGAAAAACACATGGGCATGCCGGGGTAAGTAAAGGGTCATATGCAAAGCCACCGTTATGATCTCAATCATACTTAGTAGCCCCTCATCATGCCACCTTTGCTTGTTTTACTGAACCAACCAAAGCCTGCATAATGTTGCATCAGAGTGTGATTTTAGATAGCGTGCCGTCATTCTGGAATCAGAGGGCTGATGGGTAACACAAAAGGTCAGCGTCTGTCCCGACATGCTAACTCTCCCTTTTACAGAGATCTCAATCCAGCTCTGTGACTACCTGCACTGCCAGCATAAAGGCACTCATTTTGTGTTCATACCTTTTATCCAGAACAGCGAGGTGAAATAAAGGCGCAACATTCCCGCCTTGAACAGGCTGTGTAAAAGGGGCTGGTGTCTGAAAGGCAGAGAGTAAATTCCTACCTCTGCTATTGTATTCCCTGAAGTACTCTTGGAAAGGTCATTGTAGATTTCTGTCATTGTACCTTTGATTGCATCCATTATCTGAAAAAGAGACCACAATAATATATGAATGGACAAGATTAATATATGAACCCGCAGTTTTTTACCTTGTATTCCTTAAATTCATTCAGTGTGGCAGTCAAACATGTGTGTAGCTTGAAAGCTACAGTAAAATGGTTTCTAACTTAACATTAATCTGAAGCCAAGGATATCCATCCATTTTCTACCGCTTATCCTCTAGTAGGGTCGCGGGGGGGCTGGAGCCTATCCCAGCATCTTTTCGGGCGAGAGGCAGGTACACCCCGGACAGGTCGCCAGTCCATCGCAGGGCAAACACATAGAGACAGACAACCATTCACACTCACAGCCACACCTATGGTCAATTTAGAGTATCCCATTAGCCTAGTCACCATTTGCATGTCTTTGGACTGTGGGAGGAAGCTGGAGTACCCGGAGAGAACCCACACAGGCACGGGGAGAACATGCAAACTCCACACAGAAAGATCCCGCGTCCGAGCCGGGACTCAAACCCGGAACCTTCTTGCTGTGAGGCGACAGCGCTAACCACTGCACCACCGTGCAGCTGCTTAGGATACAACTACGTATAATTTAAACATTATTTTAGAATCTATGTCAGAGTTTATGAGACTATCAAAATGAATACTAAAGTTTCACCGAATGCAATACAGCCCAATAAGTGACCACTGGAAATGGCACCTTGCAGGGCAAAAACTTATACTAACTTTATTTGTGTACTTGGCGATGTCTGCAGCCACATCCGCTGACGCCGTGGGGATATACTGGTCTGTTGCCACTGGTGAAGATGAAGCAGCTGTGCCTAGACTTGACGTTGCCATCATGGCAGCAGAAGCTGGACTACTGGATACCAGGGTGACAGCAGATGTGGACGTGCTGAGTGGAGTGTCTTTCTGTTGAACAGCTAGAATAATAAAAAAAAAAGCTATTAATCAACAACATCATTATGGACAAACTGATGAAATGTTTCACATGTACAAAGGTTGCTGTGGAGTAAAAACTGGTAATATTCCAACTGATGATTTATTTAACATATATACTGTACACACCATGGGTCTCAAACATTTGTACACCTCTGACCCACACTCTAAGTCAATTCGTACTTGTGGCTAAAACCATGTTATCTACCTTTGACAGCCTGTCTGGTCTGATAGCGTGTGCTTTGTGAAGACTGCTGTGCTGAAGATGAGGATACCGCTGTCGAGACGTTCCCTGCCTGTGTCTGGGTCACCGCTTGAGTCTGGCCTTGCCTGGGTGACGACGCCTGAGTTTGAGTGGTTGCCACAGGTTGCTGGTTCTGTTGCTGACGCTGCACCTTCTGCATGTGCCACTTCTGTGAGGAAGTCTGAAACTTGGCAGTGGGATTCCACACCACAGCTCTCTGCACCACTGGCACTGTCTCTCTGGGCAGCAGAGGGCGCTGTTTCTTCAAAGCTGGAGTTGTGGAGGTCAAAGAGGAGGAGGAGGAGGAGGAGGAGGAGGAAGAGGGGGGTGTTGCTGTGGCACTGGACACAGTTGAAAGACTTATGGTTGCGGGAGAGGGAGTAGTGAAGGAGACCATGGTGACGGGAATGGCCATTGAGGACTGTGTGGAAACACTGGAGGGTGTGGAAAGAGCTGCACTGCTTTGAGACGGGACAGTGGATGGGGTCAGGGCTTTGCCTAAGGAAAAAAGTACCCACATTATTCATAGTTGCTGATGTTTCTATGTGACATAACATTCAGTGTTTATTTCTCATGGGATGAGGTGAGAAAATTACAATTCTCACCTTCAGTTTTACCAGCAGGTGACTCTTTAGCAAGGGTTGTTTCTTTCTTGCTCCTCTTCCGGTCTTTGCCTCCCTGTTCCTCTCCAAGGTCGATGACCAGCTCCCTCTCAGAGTCAGAGTCCTCCACTGGCATTGGCTGCTTTGCTTCTTCTTTCACCTGAGACTTCTCTCTGGGAGCAGGTGATGCTGGAGGGGCTTTGGTCTTCTCTGGGCTCTCTTTCTCTGAATCAGAGCTTGTTTTCTCCTTAGTTGGAGCATCTGATACTGTTGCAGTGGCATCAGCTGCTGCCGACTCAGATGCCACAGGTGTATCAGCTTTACCTTCCTTATCTTGGCTTGGGGAAGCTTGGTCTTTGACTTTAGTTTTGGTAGGGTCCTTCTGGGCTTCATCATTTGGTGCTGCGTCCTGGCCATCCTTGGTCTTTTGCTCGTCATCACTGGCATACTCACTGTCACTCGAGTCAGATTTATCAGAGTCTTCTGAGTCACTGTGTTCAACACCTTTATACACATCCACAGAGATCTCATCGATACCTGCAGAGCAGAGGAGAAGGGAGGATACTACATGGCTATTCAACATGTTTTAGAACTGGACAAAATGATATAATCATATGATGACATCATATTAACAGACACATTCTATCCAAAATGTGTTTCCTTAGCAAATAAATAAATCAGAAATGTCTATTTTCTGTACATTCTTTCAATTTCTTCTGTACTGACCCAACTGTGCCTTGCAACTCTCAATGGTTTTGTCCAGGTTCAGCTGGAAACGGCTCTTAATCTGTCTTTTTGGAGAAGTAAGGACTGGTGTGGCTCCTTGCTTCTGCTGAACTGTTTCACTAAGCTCTTTTAGGTCCATTTCTGCTTTGCTCCGATCTGGAAGAATACAATGTACAATAATTTCAAACAGCAATATGTGCACAAGAGAAAGATCTTTTTTCTTTGTTCATTACAATTTATAATTTCTAGGAGAATCATGTCCCATAGTGACCTGTATTCACTCATAGAGAATGGACATTATTAAACACTTGAATGCATATTACATACTTGGAATTAAAGTCTCACCTAAATTGAGGTTCAGAATGCTTCCTGTCTGTGGTGTCTTCTCCTGCTTGGCGAGGCCAGGAGCTTGAGAGTGGAATGGCTTAGGGCTGTCCAATGAACTGCCTGCAGGACCAGGTCGTGGATGGGCAGGTGATGCTGTTCAAAAATATTTACTTTTAAACAAGTCTTCTCCCATTAGACACAACATACTTGTTGCTATACTAAAATGTGTCTGGTGGAATACCTGTACAGTCCATGGACTCTTCTCCTGCACTGTACTGGCTGTTTGGGCCTTTGCCCTGCGACTTGTCTGCTGTCTCCTGTTCGCCATCTGACCCGGTGTGAGCAGAGGAGTTGGTGCTCATGGGGGAGCGAGGCATGTCACTGAGAGGGAACCGTCGCCCAACGGTGCCACCTCCCACCCCAGCCCCAGACAACATGGTCCTGGTCAAAGGGATCTTAGGTGATGCTGTCATATCAAAGCTCAGCTTGATCTTCTCCTGTTTCTCAGATTTGACTGGGGTGGACGAGGGGTTGGAGGGATCTAGCAGCATCTGGAAGTTGTTGTCAGGAGTGTAGGGTGTCCTAAAGGGGGCATAGTTAAACACTCCAAACTTCTTCCTCATGTTCTCCACATAGACCTCCATCTCTTGCATGGCACTGTTGAAGATGCTTTTGGTCTTCTTCACAGAGAATGGAATCTCTTTGGACATGAGGTAGCAGTTGTTTAAAGGAACCCATGCCCTGAAGGACAAAAAATCACATCATAATTGTTAGAAAAACCTAAAAAAGTGCCTCTGAGCCAGAGTAACTGAAGCACAAAGGGCTGATACCTGTCATGTTGACCAAAGAAACGAGCATCCACTTGTCCATCTTTGTCCCGCAGAGCTTTAGCAGGCCAGAATGGAAATCCTTTCAGTTTGGCCCACACTAGAGGGTGTGGGTTACTCTGCAGACATACAGTAAAACACTGGAACTAAGTGGATGTATTCCAGTGATTTATGTTTGAATGGGTAAACAATCTGGTGGAATCATCAACAGAAACTTCAAGTTACTGTACTAGCTTACACAAGGCTCACAAAACCAGTTGTCTCTCTTTTGGCAAGCAGACAGATAACACTCAGGACAAACTTCAATCTCATTCATCTGCAAAAAAACAAAAAACAAAAAATGAGTTTCAGCTGTCATTTCTACTGTCTTAAATTAATTAACAAATCCAAATTTGGCTTAAATATAAACTCTTTTCTGACACAGACTCACCTCATGTTCACAGATTTTTACTATTACTTTAGCTGTAGCTGTCAGTTTGTGATTGCCTGAAACAAGGACATAAATTTGAGTTAAACTCTTCATATACACTAGACAAAGTGGTAATTCAACATTATTGCCAATTGTCAGTGGAATTGTATTGTTATGATCATATCATGTTATCCATATTAGTGATTTTGAGAAAATAATTAAAACCTGACAAAATAAGTTCTTGACATTGAAGTATAGTAGTAAATTAAATTGAACATCAATCTTAACCACCACCATGATTTTGAATACACTATATTTGATATATACCAATAATGGAAAAAATATTCTCATTAATAGTACAATATTCATTGGTTCATATGGTGCCAAGAATATGCAACATACCTCCATTGTATATAATACAGTTATGCAAAATCCATTTCGCATCTGCCAAGAAGGCCTCTGTGCAGCCATACATTTTCTTTTTGATATTCTGCAGTGCAAAATGAAAAGATGCTCATTTCCCATATTGTTCATGTCCCGTATTGTTCGTCTCTATATTTATCATTTCAAATAAATAAATGTGTGACAGCTTTTGTTGTACCTTCTCAAGTGTGCAAAGATCCATAGGATGAAAAATGTACTCTGCATAATCTGGATGCTGTTCAAGAGAGACAGGTTTCTGGAAGGGTTCAGTCTATAAAATTGAGTAGAAAGAAAAAAAGTGTGAACGTAAACAAAATCTCAGGCCAAACTAACTACACAACCTTCCCCTCTACCGCACATCAACATGCTACCACTATGCTACTACTTAAAACTCTAAAAGCCGCTTCAAACAAAAGGAGGAAAACCAGTGGAGGAGAAAATCATGACGGGGTCTTGTTAGTGGTGTAATTGATTACCCAATTAAAAGTCTTTCTCTGCGTGGAAGCTGCATGGGGGGAGCGAGATGACAAGCGGGGATGATCCTGAAAGAGAGTGAGAGGGGCAGCTGTATCCTCACCACCAGCTAGCATGTTTACCTTCATGGTTTCCAGCCATGACAGGCCCATTATAGCACAATGACTGTGATTGTTAGTTCTGTTATTAGACATCATTAGCACATGCGAATTGATAATATATCATGCTGGACAGATACTGTATGTGGACAGGTTATACATCAGGGTGCAGATATTATCTAGCACAACTGATGGGAATACGATGATCAGAAAAAAGGAGTGTCTTTTGGTTGCAAAGGCAATCTCAAAATCAAGACTGCCAGAAAAGATCACATGCCAATATCCAAGTGATAAATCTGAAGTACGAAGTTAGAAAAGGCAGAAATCTAAATGAGAATAATCAGAGTAACCCATCTGTGACAACGCTACGTGCCCTAATACTGTATAATTAGTTTGGTAGCATGAATTTCCTATAAAAACAGAGGGCCCAGAATACTTACACCTGGTTGTTTCATCTTCTGAAGGGCAAACTTTAGTAGGTAAGACAGCTGGTCTATAGTTAGCATCATCATGGCTTTGCTCTGAGTCTCTATGCACTCTGCAACTGTTATTTTCTAAAAGACATCAAGAGGAAACGAGTTGAACACTTTGTTTATATCCCATTATATTGCATAATTAAACAAATATCACAATAGGTATTGACCACAGGCTTCGAAATATGTTCCCAACACCCACACACTATGCACAGTCCTGGGTGAATACCTCACACTCCGGACAGAACCAGTCGCCCTCGGGCTCGGCTGGTAGTTTGAGGCACTTGGCATGGTACACCCTGGGGCAGAGCTCACAGCAGAGCACCTGGCCCTCGCGGTGGCACAGCCAGCAGTAGAAGTCATTCCTGCCGTCCTGCGGTACAACATCAACAGGGTCTGTGGTGAGTGCTGGCTGCTTCACATAGTAAAAGGGACCATGTCTTAGTTCTGACTGGAATGCAGGCAAAAGAAACACAAAGTTGGGGAAGGTCAAAATCAGGCCAGAGATTAGAAAAGCCAAGCAGACATGCACAAAATCAACAAAAGGTACATTAAAGTCAGGAAGTCCACAACACAGACTGCTGTGAGCCCTGATAAAGTACAATTGTTACACTCTCCCTGCTGGTACATGAGTATGCTGTAACAGTGGAGATTTAATAGTCAACATCGCATTGTTTTCAAACTTGTGATAGAAATGACATCAACAGACAAAAGGTCTATATATTTATTCTAAGTCATATGACTTGCTCAGTCCTGTGATTTCAGTCTGTGTTTAGGACACAACCATCACCAATGTGCAGGAGGGTAAACAGTGTGGACAGCCTTGATTAAACTGACACAAGCTCAGATAGGTACAGTGGCTACTAATCATTTACAAAGGACAACCAAATGTGCCAAGTGTACGATACTAGAAATCATTTAGCTATTGTGCATTTGTGAACTGCTTTAAGCACAAAGGCAACAAAGCATGCACCTAAAAAACACAAGCTGAAAGATATGACATAAGTAATCATGTGATTTCTCAGATTGCTTTAAAAAAGCAGTTTTTTTAATTAGTGATGCACAGATAGCATTTCCTCAAAACTCACTACTAAGTCCTCAAACAGAGTATAAAGCTCTGGAAATGCCAATGCTGAGTGATAATATGAACACTGAATTTATGTTATCATTAGTGGTCAATAAGATTGAACAATTACATCAACAATGTTTATTCATATGTCAATCCTAAACATAACACTGTATAATAGTACAGAACATAACACATTAATAGGCTATACTGCACAATGTTAAGTAAGAAGTAATTGTAAAGCGCTTTGGATACAGCTAATTACCATTTTACAATTCACAATATACTGTGCATCAAAAACCTCAAGAATTAAATCTAAATGGAGTAGACTAGAGGTTGAAATCACAAGGTAACTTATGGTTTATTGTAATTCCATCACCATATTTAGCCCCTGATAGAGGGAGGAATCAAATTTATAACAGAGTTGGAAATAAGCAGTATGACTCTTTCAGGTCTGAACTACCAAAATAGAAAAGTTCAGAGCTAAATTGTCTGGATAAATGAAAGAAATACCTCTGCTTCAGTATCACAATAGAACATATGGTGCTACTGATATAGAAATAATGTCATATAATCACTTTGTCCCATCCTAGGAGCAAACTCTATACCACTGGTGAAAGTCAAGGGCAGAAGGGGTAATTTAAGAAGGATTAAAAGTCTACAGACAAAACAAAGCACTTTTTACAATAAATGTAATGAATTCAAGTTAAAGAACTTATGCTCCAGTGGAGCTGCTCAGTGACTAATAGTTGGTTGTACTGGGCATCTTCCAGGTTTGGATGCATGTAACTATATGAAATTAGTGCTGATGTGGCAAGGCATTCCTGCAAATTAGCATTCATGCTCAGTGAACCTACCCTGAATTAATACAGGCCTTAAAATATTGACAGAATATGAATTACTGATCACAACCAACCATTTTTTCACCACAGCAAAAGAAGTTTATTATGATTGTGTCATTTAAAGTATTAGTTGTGGTATCTGAACAAATAAATACTTTTGCAAATGCTGTAAATGAGCTCTATCGACACCTACACCCAAGCTATAGATCATATCAGTACACTTACAATTATAATTTCCTGAAGGTCTGGATGTACCATAATCAGCTTAATGCCAAGCTAAGCTAATAATTAGTATTAATATATAATGATAGTATAAATAGCTAAGTAGTTTTTTTGACAGGTTTTTTGACAAACCAAAAACATCCGGCTTGCTAGTGCTACAGAGGGACAGAGGCAAAGTACGTTCTTAGGGAGTTGACTGAACTGACCCTTTAATTAGGATAGATTAAAGGTCTAATGTGTATTTTCTGTAACTGTACACCTTTCATTAAAGAGCTCAACTGCTTGATGATGAAAAAGAATCTCATAAGTTTATCATCGAAAAAAATAATATTAACTTTTGTGAATTATTACGTTTTTGTGTGGTGTAAGTCTAAATATCAACCAGTTTGTGTGTGTTTGCAGGTATAATCCTGTTTTTTGGGAGTGGGGCTGGTGCGACCCTTTTGTTTACATTTGGATTGTGGTTTTGCTTTGATTGTTACCTGGTCTTTGCTGCTGCTAACAGCACCAGGTTTCTTCTTCTTTTTCATTGGGCATGGGGATGTTTCAGCAGAGGAGTGACCGTTCGATGAGTGAGAGGGACTCGGCATCTTTCGTTTTTGGGCCATCCGCTCTGTTGACGCTGTGTCTGAAACTACGGACAAAACTCAGAGATTACACAAACCAGGGAGAGCACACTCATGGCCTTTTCAAAGCAGAAACAAATACCAGAAATGGCACACCAGAGGTTTCCTGTACTCACACAGTTGGGTGTGTACATGAGTAAACATGGTGGCATACTGTATAATGTAAAACCAAAATAACCCAAACAAAACCACTTTACGAATCACAGAATTTCATAAGAATAGAAATAAAGCTTTGCCAACCTATTTGAAAACAAATTGGACGGTATGTTACCTTTGGATCGTGTTGAGATCTCCATTCCTTCTGTTGTCTCTTTTCCCTCTTCCTCTGCCACACTGATGCAGAAAAGATTATCGTCAAAGGTTTGACAGTCAAATATAACCTATAGCTGAAGATATCTCATATCTATTATTGATGCTATATCATTAAGTTAAAAAAAAAAGTTATTTGAAATTGTTCCTTTGAACAACATGTTCTTTACAATTATGCTATAATGGGGGTATCCTGATGACCAAGGGGTTTAAAATGTCAGCCCCTCATTTCCTGTCAGCTTTCTATGGTACTCTGTCAGATAAAGGCAGAAAATAAGCACCCTCGAAAAGTTGTGCACAATGCAAATGGTCAAGTTTTCAGTGTTAAGACTGTAATACATTCCTGCAGAGGTCTGATATTAAACAGTCTTTAACTGTTAATACATTCCCCTCATCCTACTACCTTACAGTTGCTCTAGACAAGAAAGGTCAGTTTTGCCAACAGGCTCTCTCTTGACACTAATATAATTCTGGTTAGATATGCGGCGCCCAGCTTGGAACAGAAGCATCATAACTCTTCTGTAAAAATTTATATTAAAACACATCTTCAAATCACTATTTCTAATGCAGGATGGTGAAATACTGAAAAATGACTTGTAAATTCTGATCCCACCAGCACTGTGTGCAGTTGGCAAAAACATCTGTTTTTGCTGAAATTCACATCAAAACAATTATCACAAAATAAGTAAGTGTAAGCCTACACTGTATGAAAACCATCATGGCTGAAAATACTGATAATACAACAATTACATCACACAAACCACATCAACAGCTTGAAGGCAACACATGCACATCTCCCAAATGTTAAAAGAATATCTCAACCGCAATTAAAGCAAAAGTTAACCAATACTAGAGCAATGGCAGCTCAATGCGTAGCCATTCTCAGATTATAAACAGCAGGCTCCTTTCTCCACCGGCCACAGGTCTATAAATAGTAAACATGAGAACACAGAACAGCACAATCTACAGTGTCTGAACCTTCTGACATCCATGACAACGTGCTATGAATCACCTTTTATTGAAAATCTGCCCAACAGGTTATTCTCAGTATCACTTCAACATGATTCACCTTGGTTTGCAGGCGCCCTGTTGTCGATCCTATTATTGTTGCCATTTTCTCTGACGCCACAGCAGATGCACCGGCCTCACTGTTCAGATGGCTTCAATTTTGCCAATTTTCATTTCACTTACTCCTGAGCAAAGCATCATTTTAAAGTATTGTGTGATTAAAAAAAGTAATTCACTGAAAACAAAAATACTGCTTCCATTTCAATTATTTTGTTCATCAACCCCCGCACCCCTCCTCCTCCATCACCAAATAAGGATGAAATGACAGACAGAAACACAGCCAGTCTGCAGACATAGGCAGGAGTGCAGTGAAATGGCTTTACTGGCCTCCTCATCTAAGCTGTCTGGACAGCCTCAGACAATCTAACCCAGCAACATCCTGTCCTGTCCTTGCCAGGAAATACAGCAACAAGAGGCAAAGAGAAAGACATGGACAGGGACGAGGAGGAAAATCAATGCTGCCCATCCTGACACAAACATTTTTAAATCAAAGAGCACAGAGCACACAATACAGCCTATTGTAACCTGCTAAAACATCCCTTCCCACACCCACCATTTCCATTACATTCATGCTTCAATGTAGGAAATCAACAGCATACCTTTTTCCTTACTCACATACAGACTCTTCAGCCTATTCTTTAATCTTTTTCAATTATTGAGGGCGTTGGGGGATGAGGGAATAGATGGGTCCAGGTTTCCCAGAAGGCCTTCTCTCCCTGCTGCTCTCTCCTGCAATTGTCAATCTTTAACCTCGGCTGCAGACCGCCGATTGGCTCGAGCACCACACGGAGATGCCTGATTGGGTGCTCAGCCTCAGTGTGCCACACAGGCTCTCTTCTCCCCGCTCTCCTCAGCCACAGTGCTGCAATGCAGAGAGGACTGCTCCTCGCTGTTGCTAAAACCTACTGAAAACCAAGTCTCTCACTCCCTTAAAACCCCATACAGAAATATACCAGTCATGTGCCTTTTATCAGACATGTAATATGTAGCTCTACGGGCTAGACAGGGAGAGGATCAGATTCCCTCCCTCGCTGTGCTCTCAGCCAGTCTATGTGTATGGCGTCCATTTTGAAGACTCTCTCTCTCCCTGACCACTGTGTGCACCACACACACAACACATACACACAGCATCAGTCAAATCTGCTATAAAGGACCACATGCAGCTTATTATGTACCCCAGCATGTTGATATGCAGCATGGGCCCTAATAGTGGACACAAAGACAGGACTGAAAATGTCACAGGCCTCCCAGATATTGTGGAAGGCGTAAATCTCTCCCTCTCGATCCACTTCTTCTTCAGCATGTACTGCCTCATAATCAATATCTGCCTGGAGATTTAAATGTGAGCAACAGTAAGCTGAAAAATAATATATAACAGAGAGCAAAGCTATACCTTTTTCCATCTTTCAGTTTGACCAACTATAGCCATTTTATTTAATCAATATAGATCTTTAAAGCACGAATACAAACAATGCACCACAATTCAAACACATTGGTGAAAAAAAAGTACAACTCAGTACAATTCATCCTTCAAAACAGAAGCAAATCTTGGTCAAAACGTCAAGGCCAACTACATAATCTAGGCAAGTCCAAGGTCAGCTGGTGGGTATTTCTGAGACACCAAACTAAACAGACTGTTTGTGTCAGTGTAATGCAGATTTAAGTGTGCCTACACCATTCCTCACACCATAGTGGAATGAGGGGATTAAACGCATTACCAAGCACCATTCAGAGAACACTGAGGGGGATTTGCTGTCTCAGTGACTGCAGGCAGCTCCTGAACCCTGGTCAAGCAACATTATGTGCACCATTATATCCAGGCCATAGTTCCCCTGGATATATTTAAAACAAAACCTTTGTCAGACATCATCCACTAATATTGACAAAACACATATCACATATTCCACCTGAAATATATCAAATGTTCAAGAATAACAATATTGAGAAACTGTCTGAAATAGATACAATCATGAACTAAACTGAATGATTTTTATCTGATTCATGCACACAGAAAACCAACACCAACATCATTATATATAAACAGAATTCAATCAAACCTTGTCGACTTCAAACAGGTTTTCAAGCCTCTCTGATGAGATGAGGTTTCTATGCAGAGCCTTTTCAGAGGAAGTCCTTCCCTTCTTCTTTCCTTCTCTCTTACATACAAATACCCAGTGTGCTTGGAGCAGAGGGACAGAAAGGGGAAGCTCTCTAAAATGGCTGACACTCGGCAGCAGAGAACAACACTGGGAGGCAGTGCACACCATTAGGCTCAGGCAGTTCCTCCAACCCTGTGATAAATAAGCTGCTATGGCATATTTAGTCTGTAGATAATTGGTATTTTAGAAAACTGGTGAGCAGCTTACAGGATTGGGGATGTAAAAAGCATGTTTTTTATTCACCAAGTAATATGGGCATTTTGGTGAGGGGAACTAGATTTTGGGTGAGGTGTAGCAAAATTAGGCAACTAGACAGTTTTACAGTCTGTTCTTCATTCGTCTGGCAAACAATTAACATCAGTGCCCTGCTGCCTTGCTCTCTCATGCCAGTTTGAGGCCTAAATTAAACTTGCTGTGCTGTCAGTTTACCATCTGTTAATTCCTCTGGGGACTCCCCTCTGCACTGCTCCCTGTCTCTCCCATCCCGCCTAGATCCCTCACCAGGCCTGCCATCTTGACAGCACAGGCCAGGGGAAGCACCAAAAACTCAGTCCTCTTTTAATCTTGACAAAACAAAGCATGTTCTCTCAGTCAGTATTCTGTGAATATACAGTGACCTTACACTTGACCTGTGGCCTTCTACTGTACGTGTTCAGACAGCCACCCACTTAGCAGAGACAGTCTGTTGTACTGTACCATGCTATGCTCTCTTTCCAAGCTCCACTTCTATGCTGTGGGGTGACAAATACTCTTCCCCCTCCCCCAGTCTGTCAGACAAACATGTATTAGTACTCAGGCACGGATCACACACAGTGGCTGGTGCCTTATCAACAGAGCAGAATATGTGAAAGAATCAAAATAAGGCTTACCTCTGTGGATGCATGGCTAAAAACTCTGTGTGATATGTCAATGCTTATTAAAACATGGAGGACAGCCCTGTCAGCCCTCACCCTGCTCAGAGCATAGCCACGGCTCTCCAAGCTGTCCAACTCACTGCTCTGATATAAGGCACACTGAGAGTGGCCACCGCGCGCTGACAAAATGTAAGGCTGCTGCTGATTGGCTAGTGCATTTCCTGGCTTCTTGTCTTTTGTTCAGCACAGGCAAGCTGAAACGCAGTACTCAGAACAAGAAGAGCTAGGCCCAGATCAAAATAATCTGCCACTGTACACCGATCAGCTGCCAAGAATACTGCATACAGCTTTTTGTTTCATACACATGCTATAGAGCCAGCCTGTGGTGTAACTGTGAAGGGTAGTCAGCAGATGTGTACATAAAGAACCGACCTGAGGCAGTATGCTTATGGAGGAATTTGTCTCTGTAGTTCCCACCCTCAAGTTAAACTAAACATCGTGGGAAAGATTAAAAAACTGCTATACAAATAAAAGGAACAGTCAGACTGAGTAAACAGTTACTAAATGAAATGCACTGTTTCTTTGTTCTCTAAAGGTTTGATGACAATGTTAAAAAAGCAGACTAAATTACAGTTGTGTTTTTTTGCCTGACTCTGGCCTTTGAACTGGTGTGATCACATGATAACAGTGTGTTTCCAGGCCAAGAATATACTGTTAAAGAAACAATGACTCTCCGTTTCTGTTGTATCATTCCACCATGGGGCAAGATTCAAAAATATTTTCACAAGATTTAATGATTTACATGAAAATGTGTTATACCTCACATTATTTTGTTAGTACAGTTCTCCTGTGTTTATTGTAATTTTGCCCTATTTTGGAAATTAGTTTTCTTTATTCCCTAATGAACATCTTGAGACATAAGAGCTTATCTTAACGTCATTAAAACATGTTGAGATAGAGTGTATTTGAAAATTCATTTTTTTACCATGCTAGAAGAAGCGCCATGTAGGCAAATGTCAGCATAGCTTTTTTTTATATAATCCCCTTTATTTTCACTTGCAGCAATTTGTTAAAAATCTCCTATTTGAGTTCCATTTTGACACACAGAAGCTATTGTTTCTCATAAAGCTTCATAAATAATCTTTGGCTTTAGTTACACACTTCAAATATGCCCATACACGCACAGAGCACTTTATTAGGAACACAATACTAATTCTGGTTAGGGCCTCCCATGGTTCTCAAAACAGCCTCAGTTCCTGGTGGCCTGGATTCCACAAAATGTTGAAAACTTTCCTTTGAAACTCTGCTCCATGTTTACATGACTGTATCACGAAATTTCTGCATATTTGTCAGCTGCACATTAATGCTGCCAATCTCCTGTTCTGCCACAATCCTAAAGGTGTTGCACTGGATTCAGATCTGGTGATTGGGCAGACCACTGAAGTTCACTGAACTCATTGTCATGTTCATGAAGTCAGTTTGAGACCGCTGTTGCTTTGTGACATGGTGCATTGTTATGCTGGAAATACTCATTAGACAATACTCAGATAGTTTGTGGCATTTAAATAATGATTGACTGGTATTACGGGATCCAAAGTGTGCCGAGAAAACATTCCCCACACCATTACACCAACACCCGCAGCCTGAACTGTTGGCACAAGGGAGGTTGGGTCGATAGATTCATGCTGTTGACCCCAAACTCTGACCCTACAATCTGCGTGCCTCAGCAAAAATCAGATTAATCAGACCAGGCTACATTCTTCCAGTCTTCAACTGTCCAATTTTGGTGATTCTATCCGCACTGCAGCCTCAGATCTCTGTTGTTGGCTGACAGGAGTGGTCTTCTGCTGTTGTAGCCCATCAACAAATATGTTAATTCTGAGATTAATTTCTGATCACCATACTTGTAAAGAGTAATTATCTGACTTACTGAAGCCTTTCTGTCAGATCCAACCAGCCTGTCCGTTCTCCTCTGACTTCTCTCATCAACAAGCAACAAGTTTCTGCATGTGACCTGCTGCTCACTTGATGTTTTTTTGCACCATTTTGTGTAAAAACTCTACAGACTGCTGTGTAACCAGTCCATCCAGCAGCAACAATCATGCCACAGTCAAAGACACTGAGATCACATGTTTTTCCCCATTGTGACGTTTGATGAGAATGTAATGTGCAGTTCCTATACACATACTGCATGAACTACAGAGCGATGAGCACAGAGACAGCTTGCAGCAGGAAGGGATTAGTGTCTTGCTAAAAATACAGCACTGTATTCTGAATGGCTGAGGGAGAAAACCGGTGCCAAAAGTGTTATTAAAACTTCATAATTTTCTAATTTGTGCAATATTGAATGCAAATGTTAATAACTGGCTGAACATAAAACATTGTATAAATATCAAATAAAATAAAAGTATTTTTAAACAAAGCGGTTAACAAAGACATTTGGTTGACACTACCTGTAAACAAATTGGTCAACGATTTGTTTCACATTTCTCAAAATATATAGAATTAATATGTATTGTTATTTAGTGGTAACTATTGTCCCCCAGCCTGTATAGTAAAGGTTTATGAGCTCATAGGCTCAGTTTTCACTGTCAACACTAAAATGGAACTGGTGACTTAGTGGACAGTAGAGCCATCTACCGAACATTCAGCTGCAGAACAGGTTACTCACTACTTTAGACATATAAATTCCTCTGTTGTAAGTTCATGGCATGCATCACTGCTTTAAGCTGATCCAAGATATATTGGGTTGGAATGTTTTAGGGGGGAAACATATTGCTTCTCTGTTGGTAAATTACTATATGCCAGAATTCATTGTTTATTTTAATTGGCAGTTCACATCTTCAAATGCAAATCATGCACAGTGTCCACAGCAGGAGATAAAGTGCATCTTAATGATATTTTGTCAAATCAGTAACCCTATGCTAGAATACCACATGTAAGTAGTAGTGTACCAAGTGTAAACACAATATCAACATGTAATACCTATTGAAACAAGGCCTTGTGACACAAACCATCTGAGATAATGTGAACCTGTTATGGTTATACAACGTTGCTTTTGGGCATCACTGCTTGGGTTGAGACATTGTAAATCCCTGAGTAAATGCCACACTGACACATGACAGCAAAATACAGATGGTGAAATGACGTTAAGGGATGTTCAGTCTCTGAAATTTGTCGAGCAGCTCTAAATTTTGAATATGTGAGAAATGACCTTGGAAAGAGTCGGTGGACTGTGGGTTGTATGGGTTAATAACGACATGACGTCTTAATGTTAGCAGATAATAAAGCTAGCTAGCCTTATTTGGGTTTAGCTACTGTAACTCCATTGCTAGCGTGACCTAAGCTTCAAAGACATGCACAATATCTAAATGTGTGTAGTCAAATTACTGACACTAAATAAACTGGGAATAACGTTGCGTTTCCTAATTTCAACTATATTTATCTTATGGAACTGGGAGGGTTTCCAACGCAAATCCATTTTCACATCTCTCGCCAGTTAACAGTTGCATAATTAGCTTTTTGTTAACGTCAACAGCTAATAAGTAAAGTTAATGGAAATTAAGAGCTAGCCCTGAGATGTCCAAGACTAAACAGGGATAACTAAGATAACGATGTCGTGAAAATACATGGTCCATTTCCGACTGGCATTACCGATATAACATTATTACTCTGTTGACACCGCATATAACATATTAGCTATATACAAATTATATCGTGTCACATTTGTCAATCTCCACTGTACCGTTTGGTGTCCAGACAGCGACGGTGACCCTTTCAAGTGGCCGCCGACTGGTAACAAACCCTGACGTCCCCAAGATGGCGCCCTAATCAGACTTTCACTGCTCGAACCAGCTGCTTGAAAATCCTTCTAGTCATTGGCTTCAAAGCCTTGAGCAGACCAATCATATACGTAAATGTGTTTTTGTTTTTGTTTTCATTAGCTTTTTGTTTGTTTGTTGTTTCTCAGTATATTCTAGAGGTAAAGTAAATCTTCCTAGTGCTGTTTCACTGTTTTTGTTTTTGTTTTTTTTTTCATTTAAGAGGGGTTAAAGTCTTAATCCTGCAGAAAGTTATGTTGTAAGATGTCTCTGTACCCACTCCTCGAGACTTATACTGTTTTTGATCTACCAGAGGCTTCGTGTTACATGAGCTTATGCTTTACTGTCTAATTTTGAAGAGTTAAAAACAATTTCAGACTAATGTTAATGTTGCCATTCTGGGTATTTTAAAAGGGAAATGTCAGTTTCCAATTTTACACAGTCAAACCATAGATTATAAAGATTATATGCTCTGGATCAGAATTACATTGTCTTCTGGAAAGAAAAAAAAACATGTAAGAAATGTAGTTACTCCTATAGGTCTAACATGATTTATTTTCATTGTGCTTTAGTGATTGGTCCAGTTGAGTAGAATACACCAGTTGGAAAAAATTAGATCAGAAATGTTCATGTTTTTATACTGCTTTCCTGTACTTTTTGAAAAATAAGTAAACACTAGCTACTGATAAGACAATCAGTGTGTTTTAATTGAACTATAAACTTTGAGATATTTAGACGAACAATATCATGGACTGTAGGCCGCACCTTTTCTTTAATCTGCCAATAAAAGTACCCATGTAATTGTATAAGCTGTTTGAAAAGGAAATCTCAAAGATGTTCCTCCCTGTCTCTTTGTTTGGTTATAACTTGTGTTATAGCTGATAATGACAAAACAAGATCTTGCTTTCTTGTTTGTTTGCTTTTTTGGTTTTGTTTTGTTTTTGCTTAATTTCTTTTGCATAGTGTTGAGAAGTTGGGGGATGGGAATCTGTTTGGAACAAAGAAAGGCATGCTGTTAGCTGTTTGCAGGTAAACCCATCTGAATACATCAATGATTATGGGGCTATCTCCTGTCCTTTCAAACTGTTATCTCCTGTCCTTTCAGAGTAGAGAGGGCAAGTGGGGATGGGATAAAGTGTCTCACACTTACTGAGGGGGGAGGTCAGTTTGCCATGGTTTGTGGGGGAGGGGGTACAAACAGAGGGCCACGGGGCCCCTCTTTGGATCTTCATGGAAATGAATTGAGGCTCTCTCATGCAGGCACACACAAACAGAAAACACACAACAAATATATGCACTGCCTTTTATAATTTGATAATTTCATCATGCAATGAATTATCAAGAATCCTCTAACATTAGAAAGAAATCTACCTAGATCTGGATTAATCTGTATGCAAGCAAGGTTTGCCTCAATATTTTTTCATTATTTCAATAATCGCATGCATTCCTTATTTTCCATATTTACTAACTGTGTAATACTTCAGGGACTACACTATGTCTTGCCAACACTGGCTTAGTCAGAGTAAATTTCTTGAATTGGTCACTGGTAAGATAAAATGCTGCAACAGGGTTAATGAACCTCACTGCCTTATAAGCAGCTATGCATTAACTAAATAAACTTTAAGGATATTTCAGTTCTGCATAAACACCCTTTTATTTTTTTACACATCAAAGTTTTTTATGCTGATTGTACAGGGAATTACATTCTGACAGGAAAGAATATTTACCCGGTATATACCACTGCATCTTTTTCACTCCCCTCACTTGTATCCTACTACTCTCCCTTCATCTTTGGACCTAACTCCCTCCACAGTAGAAAAAGTTCAACATTAGTGTGCCTGGGAGATCACCATGGAGACAGTTCCCTCCATCCTCTGTGGCTCCACAGTCACTCCACACTCCACTCTGCACATGTTGGCATGTATGTGAGTGCACTTTATAATTGGCATAATAGCAAGGTACTAAAAGGTCAAATGTGATGCAGTGGGTCGGTTGTTCTGTTTAACAATATGGAGTAGCCTATAAATCATGATTGCAAATAAATATTTGACAGTTACATTTATTCCTGCTCAGTTCAGACCACATCATAGGCCTACATCATTCTTGATCCCATCAAATTCCCAGGACATTTATAATGTCCCAGAGAAACAATACTGGAAAATGTCCAGCTTTTTACATTGTATCGCCATAGAAGTTGCAGGAAAAACAAAAACAAACAAACAAACAAACAAAAAACTGTCAAGCCTCATACTATCTGTCCACGCTGCCCTTAAATAATTTCCAAATGCTATTCAACAGAAGTTTATGTTCTGTTGAATATTTAACAATCTTCAATTCTTTAGTTTTTGTGAAAAATACTGAAGAACATAATAAAGTGATTCACTATGGTTATGATAAGTCATTTGAATAAAGCTGCTTTTCTGCCAGCCTATAAATACATTTATAAATCTCTCCTCTAATAATATCAGTGACTGCTGCTCATATCACCTATGGGTATTGGTGTACGTGTAGTTCATTTACAGAACGTGTCAAACAGTTTGATGTGGATTGCCAAGGAAAGCAACTACATTACCCAGAAGTCCCACTGCTCCGCTACAAGCTGGCTCCCTCCGCTCTGGGAGTGTTTCCCATTTAAACAAACACCGTCCTGCCGAAGATGGCGGAGAGTTTGTAGAGGCGTAAAAGAAACTGCTCCACTCAATGAAAGCGTCGAAGCCGGTGAGTTTTCTGCAAACGGTTTATGATTTGGTTATAACCAAGTTTTGAACACGGATGCTATTGTGTGTTTGAACGCGTTAAATCGTCTCAGGGGCAGTAAGTGTTGCTCCGCTTCCGAGCAGGCTGTGGTTTTTAAGCTACCGTGATACAACGAACCACCTTACTACAGTCGATTTGTTATGAAATGTTTCTCATGATATTTTTGGCTCCTAAACTGTAGACATTATAACAGTCTCTGTTAAGCCTGGCTTAATAATGGGCCATTCTTATCGGTGGCGGTGTTTGTTGGTGTCTCCATTATCCGCTAGCTACAAAGTTTACGAGGCACAGGCTCTCTGATTCGCTGAGGTGCAATAGTCTAGTTGTTAATTCTCAACACTGCTTATGAGTGAACTCGTTTGAGTTTCAAAACGTTAATGTTAACATTTCAGCGCCACTAGGTTGTGTTCACTGTCCACAACACAGCTGAACAGCTCTGGACACCACGTTACTACATTTTTTAAAACCAGACGGTCTGACTTGCCTCACAGTTTCGGTACACGAGACGTTCGCTGCTCACGTTAGTTACACCACAGTAGTTGTCTCGTGTAGCAAAAATAAAGATAAAATAGTGAATTGCTCTTAAAGTTAAGGTTGTCCAGCTTCCTCTATGAATGTAGAGGAAGTTAAACACATTTAACACAATGTACTGTACCTACATTTCTGTTTTATTACCTTAATTTAACACAAAATGTACCAGCATGTAACAAATAGCAACAAACTGATTTAGCTGACGATATGGATTAGAAATAGCTGCTTCTCAGGAAAGACTTCTTTATTACATCTATAATGAGTTGCACCTCATGATAAACTACCGTGTATTTACCAGTACATCACTCTCACTCACCGCTGACAATCAAACTTGAAGCTCAACGTGGCTGCTCTGGAAAATCCACAGCATCTGTTATTTATTTGCATAGCTGTAGTGAGATTATGTATCCATGATTGTAATGGTTGGTAAAATGGCCCATCACACGGTGATGAATGTTGGTTTTCACTGCTGATAAATCATATTTAGGTGAGAGAGAGAGAGAGAGAGAGAGAGACAGACAGACAGGCAGACTGGTGGCAGGAGATGAATATGTGTCAGTGCAGCAGAGTTTTAACACCGGCTGGGTTCAGGTGGAGTCCAGGTTTGCTTTCTCCCTGCTGCACAAGGTGCATGCTGAGCACTCATATTTTGAGGTGGTAAAAGGACATTCTTTGAGCGCATGGTCATGTGTAGGCGGACAATGAGGAGGTAGGTTAGTCATACCACTGAAACGGTTGAGGTCTAGGTGTGCTGTCACTCTCTTCGCCAGGGGCCATCCCTGCCAATACTTGCAGGCATTTACAGCTCAGTGCTTATTTCCTCGTGAGAGTCTCTGAAATCATGTAGGTATTTTGTCTTATGGTACATGGTCTAGATAATAAGTTGTCCCTTATTGACAAATATTCTTGTTTATACAATTTCATGCAGGGCACTCATTAAATGGGCTGTGGTATCTCAGTAATGTGGGTGTTTACACTGCCAGCCCAAAGTTTCAGTACACCCCCATTTTTCCGGTTTTTATTGAAATGAAAGTAGCTCAAGTCCAAATGGTGCAAAGATAATCACTAAACTGCTGCTAAAACAGTTTAGGTCACCAAAAACTGAACAATCATGTGCATATCATAGAAAACGGGCCTTATTCAGAGATTAAGAAATTGGTTAACTCACAACTTTCCTGCAGCAATGGAAGTAAATAAAGCCTTGAAAGTTCATGCAAACAATTCCTACAGGTGTCCCAACTTTAGTTGATGACTTACCCTCTGCCTGTGCAAAGGCAGTGATGAAACAAACTGTGTTTCTACACCCTCAAATGCATTATTAGGACAATACCGTGCTGCAGCATCATGCTGTGTATTGCTACCAGAATGGCCAGGAAAAACGCAAGAAACAAAACAAAAAACAAAAACAGTGGTTGGTCAGGGGTTCATCCTAAAACAAGATAATGAGCCAAAGCAGTAGAGGAAAAGAACGAGACATGATGGAAGAGCAGCTCAGTCTCCAGACTTAAGCCACATGGATCTGGTTTGGGATGAACTAGACAGAAGGTGAAACATTCGTGGGAACTTCTGCAACAGTGTTGGGACAAACTTTCTGAACAATATTTGATTTCCATTGTAGAAAGAAGCCCAGAGTGTGTTCTGCTGCTGGATGAGTCAAAATTTTAGATTAAATTCAGTTCGATAAGTAGATTCCTTGTTTTTAAAATCCCTGATTGTTTATTTGCTCCACGGTTTAATTTCAGAAAAACTGAGACACTGAATTATTTAAATTTAAATAACAGCTGGAAAAGTTGAAGTGTTATAAAACTTTTGACCGGTATATTGTAATTGGTGTGTAGCTGGGAATGAACAAGTGAGAATGGTGCTGCTGGCAGCTTTCAGCCGTCAGATGAGCTAACTTGTCTTTATTTTGAGTCTGATGGAATGCCATTACTCAAGCCCACATATGTGGTATTTTTGTAAGTGGCAGAATGACCACTGTGGGAACCTGTCCAATGAACTGCCTCTGCTCATATTCTTGGCAAATGGAGCCCCCTGTCCCCCATTCTCTGTCCCTTTATCTACCACTTTCTTTCTCCCTCACACAGGGTGTCAGGCGATGTTAACAATGAATCAATCTTTGGGGGGATTCTTTGACTGCAGATGGGGTGAAGAAGTGACTGGGATGCATGGCTTTCGTTCTTTGTCTGCCGGCCCCTGTGCTCTCAATAATTCATTAATTTATCACTTTTTCTCATGGGACTGGGTGAAGTCTCTCTGTGGTTAGATCGCCTGATTGATAATCAAGTGAGCATAAATTTAGTGGCATTACTGACATTTAGCTTATACTCGTCAAGCTGTTGAACATGTCAACAATACAATTAAAATGCAGGATATATTTTTGTGAGATTTTTATCAAACAGACTAATAAACTAATAAGTCTAAGGAGCTTAAATGGCAGATAATCAGGCTGATTTAATTTATTCAGTGATAGTAGATCCTTGATAAAGTTGGGCACACTTTTGAGCTATATCTCGTCCCACTATGTTGTAAACACTGCACATATGCTTTATTATAGATGTGTATGGAAACACAGTAGGTCCAAACTGCATTTTCAGTATGCTGAATTAAAAACAGCTTGTTTCTAAATGAGATTCCCTTTTCAAAAATGACCTCTTAACACTGACTGGTATCAGACAGAGAGGAGAAGAATAAGTAGAGAGCCTGCCTCTTTTGTGTGGCAGGGCCACTTTTGATAACTGTCTCTAGTCTGTCTTTGTCAAGCTGCATTTTTGCCTTGCTGATGTCTGAATAGATGGCATTCCTTTAGTGTTTCGTCAGTCTGTGTGCCTTAAGTGAGACCGAGAGACAGAGATAACAAGTTTCGTTTCAAAGAACTGCCAATCGGTCATATGGTATGTATTCAATTTAAGATTAATAGCTGTGTGGATGAGCAGTTGCTCTGAGAGGACCCTTGATGACACGTAGAGCTAAAAGGACAGCCCGATTGTTTCACCTAATTGAAATATGACCCCTTGGTCTTAGTACCTTTTTGTTAGGTAGTAGTACAAGGAGTGCAGGCTTAAGCTGCTTTTACACATGCGATGTAGCTCAACGTTACCTAGAGGAAATGTATGTGACAGCACAAATGTCCGAATCAGTTGGACCGGACGTTAAACAGGCTCTACACTACCAACTCCCGAGTATAAAGTCCATGAAATGTCCGATTAAGCCCATGTGTTAATAGAGTAGGTAATTGTCTGGAGAATTCACAGCGGGTGAGGGGGCATGTTGATGACATCTCTATCATAAATGTGCTGTAAACAAAACACTAAGATTTCAGTCGCATATTTCTTACAGGACGTCCTGCCTCCTCCGCGCTCTACCCAGGCACCACCTGGGTGGCAACACATCTTACTTACCTACCTATTATTTCTTGAGATGTGTGTCTAAACTGTTGGTCAGGTGAAATAAAAAGTGCATTATGCAACTTCTTTGTGGTCCATTCTTAATGTAAATATTTTTAATAATGCACAATGTACAGAGGTAGAGTTTACAGCATTAGTTCTCTGAGAAACTCATTCACATCCAAGCAAAATTAGTATTGTAACTGAAATATCTGTAACTGAATCGATATTGAGGCGAATCAAATCAAATTTGGAATCGCATTGACCTTGTGAGTTAAGTTGATTTGGGAAATCAGTGGTGATACCCTGCCCTAACAGACAATCTCCCAGGCGACTCTGGACAATGACCGGACCTGAGACTGAATATGAGAAAACAGATTTAGTCAAGGGAAAACACCAGAGTTGTTGAATCTGACTGATACCTCAGAACAAGGGCTTATCATTCAGGGAAATCACATTTCTTTACACTTTCAGTAATCATTTTTTCATCAGTGTTTATGGTATTTACCTTGGCTGGTTTCCAAGTCAGGTTATAGTATTCACCAGTTTTGCAGGATTCTGTGAAACTTTGCTCTGTGCCAGTTAGACTTGACTCTGACTCGGCATTGGAGGCTGTTTTACAACCAGGTTTAAGAATACAAAAGTTTCCTGTGGTCAGCTCAAGCTGTGTAAAACATCCTGTTTAGTCCTCACATCTCAAGGTCACTCATAGAGTGACGGGGATCTTCTGTATTTGTGCTTGTTAAAGTGTTTATACCTCCCGCTGTTGTGTTGGTGTGGTAATACTCAACAGGTAGGTTTGCTTATTTTTCTGCGTAACTCTCTAGAGCTAATTATCGAGAACTGTGCTCAACAAGACAGTCGTGTTTCCAGTGCTAAAATATTTACAGCTACTTCGCCCAAACAAGTAAGAGTGAGAGTATGAGATGAGAGCTGCTGAAACCAGATTGTTATTCACTATTCAGAGGAAGCTGCAGCCAGTCTGCTGGGTCCTAAGTCAAGCGGTGCAGTTTGCACTCTGACTGTATTTGAAGTCACATCTCATTCATCCTTCGGTCCCCTCTTCTTCAACTCTGAGGTAATACCCAAGTGTTAGGCTAGCTGAGCCATATGTGAGCCATGCACACTTCTAAAAGCCAAACGGGCAGCCTGAAGCAATCATTGCACCCAATTCCAGTTTATAACCAGCAAAGATTTGGAACAGTTCACTCTCTGTAGTCCTCGTTGATTGGACGAAGGCAAGAGTTTATTAGGGAAGGGGGTGCCAAGAGCTTTGTCCCCCCTCCCCTCTTTGCCCTTCCTCTTTAACTTGCACTCCCCCTTTAACTTTCGCTCCCCCAGCTGAAGAATGCTCGTAAAACGGGTTCACCTGAACAAGCCAGTGGGAGGGTAGCTCCCTAGCCTAGTTTTGTTACCATTGTAAAATGTTAGCAGGACCTTGTTTGTGTTTTGTTTAGGGCCCCCTTTTATAAAAAAAAAAAAAAAAAAAAAAGAAGTGCTTTGGAGGAGAGACAGCAAGGGTGAAAAAAAGTTTGGTTTGTGAGATAACTGCAACCAGATGCTCTCTCTGTCTGTTATTCAGCATAAAGAGAAGGAGAAAGAGAGGCCAGTGAAGACGGGAAGAGAGAAGTGACATTGTCATTTCTGGGTGAACTTCTCATCTGCTACATGGACCATCTCCACCCTCTCCCTGCCTTAAGTTTTCTCTTCCCATCTACAGTATACTCTCCCTCTGTGGAGTACATAAGAATTGAAAAAGGTGTGTTTGGCCTGGCAAAATAGTAAGTTTGCAACCAAAATAACAACAGACTTAAACTTCAACCGCTGCAGGGTACAATGGTTCCAAATTTTCACAAAGCTTACCTTCACTGCCCCAAAACAAAACAGTGTAATTGGATGGTTGCCTTTGTTTCCCATATTTACATTGTTTTCCTCTTTCTGTCTGTACATCTCTAAGATGAAACTGTTTGATGTTGGACTTATGTGGCAGTAGGGTGTGGTTTCTGGGTCTGTCTGGATTGAGAGGCAGCTGTGGCTGGCATGGTGCTGCAGCAAGTTGTAAGAGGATATGAGACCACGCGAGCAGGGACCGTAGGGGGACTGAGTGTCTCCTAGCTTACATTTCACCTGCAACTTGAAAGTTTCTTTCATTTAAAGAAATTAGCACATACTGCAGTGAGTATGCAGACATTTTCTCACAGCACTGTGCTAGAAAGAATTTTGAATTTTCCACAAGTGCTTTATTGCAGCCTTGAGTTCAAAGAAAAGTCAAGTCGTGAATGACAACCTTCCACGCCATCATTAAAGCCCCAGACATACTACAGCATGTCAACACTGGCAAGGCATGTGTCAGATAATTTATTAGTATTCTTTTTTTCTACAACACTTATTCTTAATTGGGCTGAATTTTTTTTCCCCTGCTTTCTGAATAAAGTGGAAAATGTTCCTTTCAGCATTACTGCTCTTCACTGTGCCTGGTGACGTATCCCCTGTTTATGTGGCTTGTCGTTAAGGCAACACTCCAATCAAAAGGTTGCTGCTCTGGAGCTTACCGTTGTCCCCAGAATAGCCGAGCTAACACTTGCCTCCTGACATTGCCACATCACATCAAGCTTTGCACCAGTGGCAGAGTTCATATACCAAACAACACTCACAAAAAGCTGGACATTAGTGCAGTGTTTCGTATGGTGGCGGCTCTACTTTTGGCAAGTGCCAAATATGCGCTCATATATGCTCATCCGATTGCTATTGCCATACTGGAACAAGTGATTCTATATGACTGCAGTATGACTAAAGTAGGAGAAGTAAGGGTCCCTGTTCAATTAGCACCACAGTAACTAACTTGTTCCACATGGTCACCTTTGAAATCGAATGAAACATTATTTAAAGCAATTTATGAGTTTGGAGATGGTAGAGTTTTGACAGATCTGGGGGCCAAAAACACAGTCACTGTGGCGGACCAGAACAAGTGTGTGGATCAAGTCAACCGGCATAGTTTTGTAAGCTGCAGTAAATTTCCTTGATCAGATGCACAAAGATGGTAATCACAGGTAGTGTAACAAGGATACAAGGTTCACAGTTTCTCACAGATACTCACTGTTTTCAGCTGCGCTTGAAGAAAAACAAGCTGATTAGAAGATGGATTATTTTCTTCCTTAGGCATTGTATGTACGTTGTCTGTCAGTTTAGCCTTTTCTTTGTTTGTTTTTTTGTTTTGTTTTTTATAAAATCTAAAATCTAATAATTGAATGTCATATTTCTTGCAATCATATCCTTTTACATAAAACTGAATTCAAGGGAGTGAAAGGTTGTAGTGTTTTTTATAGTGTTACATTTGGAAGACTAGTTGTTAGTAGTTGAGCAGTCCAGCTTACATAATTTATTATTTGCTTTCCATGTAAGCAGGATGCAACATGCAAAATTTCTATTAAAGCAATAAGTCCGTCATTATGGTGAATTGCACTAATGGATTTTGTTTAATTGCTTAAAGACACGATTATCTACAGTACACTCAAAGCAGACATTTTAAATGTTTGAGTTGTGAAGTCTGAAGAAACCGTGGCCTGTAAGGTAGAAGATGCTGCATTTTCCTTGTCCTACAGATATGATTGTGTAAACATTTTGAGTTCTATTTATGTGGTGTAATTTTACTACTGTAGGAAAAATATGTTCATTGCAGCCCAGCAGTTCTACAAACAACATGTGCTAACACGTTACAAATGAGCTTTTATGCATGGCAGTGGATGTGTCTGACAGGAACCTGCTGTGTGTTCTTCTAACTGAGAGACAAAGAAAGACATTTATGAATGCTGCACAATTATTTTACTTGCATATAGGTGTTACCGTTGTGATCAAGATTATGGTCTCCACAGTTAAATTTGACCAGGTGCAGTATTGATGCATTGTGTTAAGTCCACGTTCAGGTTCAATTAAACACATTTTTACTCCAAATTTGAGGAACAATGGTCCAATTTCTTGCTGCACAGAATTATTAAAGATACGTGAGGCTTTAAGAAGAAAACAAAACAAACTGATGTCATTTGAAGCCCAAGAACAGTGAAGCAGGAGTTCGGCATTCAGTTTCTGGTAGAGATCTGTCATTATTAGTGAGAAAAGATGGAAAGAAATTTTCCAACAAAGTAAATACATGTGTGCAAGTTTTCTTGCTACTTGACTACAAATAAACTAAACTTAAATAAGACTTTAGAAGAGCTGCAGTCAGTATAGTGACAAGGAATTCCAACAGCAGTAAATACAAAACATTTAAACGGCTGGAGGCTGGAGCCAGTTAGATGCATTTTGTAAATACGTGGGGTCCCAACACCAGTTTGACAAAACTCTCCCCTAACTCAGTTTGTTGACATGTGGACTACTACAGGATAATCTTTGAGTTGACAAGAGTTGAGTCCACTCCAAGTACCTTACAGAGTTTCACATGGAAACATCACAAAAAGAACAGACTGCTGTATATTTTCTTTTGTTCATACTTTCAGTTTGATGGCTTGAAAGCATCTCTGAACCCAGCAAATTGGATTTCATTTGAAACAGTATGCTGGTCTACAGGAACAATCACCCTGAATGTGTTTTTGTTCAGTCAAAACTACGAAGCAAGGACTGGCGTGTGTCTGCTCGATCAGTGTGTGTCAGCCTTTCCCCACTCCCTTACAGTGTGAGGGCCTTGATTAGCAGTGCAGGCTTAATCACTCAGCAGATGGGAACAGAGTGCAGTGTCACCAAGACAAAAACAAACGCACAGTTGGATTATGGTTCAGCGTGTGTGTTTGTGTGTGTGTGTGTGTGTGTGTGTGTGTGTGTGTGTGTGTGGTCAGACTGAGCAGCTCTGATTTGACTCATAAACAGATTCTCGAGTGTTGTGAGCAGAGTTCCTCGTTCCTTTTTGCCCCATTTGCTTTCTCTGTGTGTCTTTCAACACTTGGTCCTTGTGACCCCTGTATCCAGCCTGTCCTCATAAGTCATTTAAACACACTTTTAATAGTGTTAACCTAGAACTGAGCAGCATGTGGTGCTGGTGGCAGAATGTGTGGCCAGCTCTGTAAAGCATTGTCAATAAGGAAAACCAAAGCATACCAGTACCCAAAGATGAGGTTTATGTTTTGTCTTTTTATAATCCATAAAGATCTGTGGGGTTTTTTTTCTATGGGATTGAAACAAAGCAAACTCAAATACTCTCTATTTGTCAGACTGTGAAATGATCTTCATGTGATTCTCAGTTGTTATTTATTTTATTTATTTGTTTATCTGCTGTGGTTAACAGCTCATCACACTGAGAGATAAATGACAGCAGGTATTGATAGTTTTCTAAAAATGCATTGCAGTGAGAATGGAAAAAAAAAAAAACAGTTCTGCTCCTGCTCTCCGTTACCCCTCGTACCTCATTTCTTTTTTCATCTTTTTTTTTTACCTAGGCTCTGTCAACACATGAAACTGGCCAGTTGAAAGAAAGGAAAAGGAGTAGTAAGGGGAAAAATGAGAGATGGGGGGGTTGTAGTTCAGAAACTGGCGTCAGACCATCTTTTGAGTGGAATTCTTTGCGGGGGTCAGAGTTCAGCCACTGCAGTGTGGCGCTGTGATTGGCTGAGGAAAGGTGAAATGAAAACCACAGTAAACTTTTGACCCCGGCTCAGGAGCTCTGCAGGAACGCCCAGCTCCAGCTCTGGTGTGGTGGAACAGAGCCGGCTCTCTTCCTGTGTTTACTCCACCAATCCAACAGGGACGGTGGGGAAAGGAGGAGGGGGGGGGAATGAGGGAGGAGAGAAAGACACAAGAGCAAGAGGGAGGGAGGGAGGGAGGGAGGAAGGGAAGAGAGAGAAAATCGTCAGAGCTGTGCTGCGGTCTGAAAATGAATATATGCCGTTTTACATAAAGGCTCAGTTGAAACGTTTACACAAGCACACAAACTGCTTCTGAAAAGCAAAGTTAAATCCCAGCACCGTATTTGTATCAACATGAGGTCATTTAAAAATATGGGCAAAAGTAATTACAATGGTTGACATATCTTCACACTGAATTATCTGTGGCTTTGTGAGATCTGTCTTCCCGCTGCATCTGTATCAGTTGCTAGTGAAGATGTGTGCGTTATCAGACTGGGCAGCATGGAAGCTGATCAGGCCCCGGAGCTCTGGCTCCCCAGATAAAAGACTGTTTAGCCATTGATTAATGAGCTAATTTCCATAATATTAGCCCTGTGTGATCACAGCCGCCTGCATTTTGTTTGGTCACTGTGGTCTCCTTTGGACGATGCTGTGTCCTCCCTCTTATCACCTCCCTGTACACACCAACATGTCAAGCTTATGGAAAATATGAAGGGATTGTTAGAGATGCAGCAGTAAAGTGGTGCTGTGCAGTGAGTTAGCTGGTTTAATCTGTGCCCGCGTGGGTCCTTTCCTGTTCCTTTCTGTTCTTTGTCTGTATTAATGATGGATAGTTGTAGGAGATGCATGTGTGTGACACACACACACACACACACACACACACACACACACACACACACACACAGTGGAATCTGCCACCTCTTTGTTTCCACCTTCATTTATTTTCCCTGGTTTTTCTACACGTTGCAGTTTGTGTGAGAAAAATGGGGAGATGCACACACAGCCTGTCTGAGCTCTGTGTGTGTTGTGTGCGTTAAGCGAGGGTGGGGGATGTTTTTTCTAGGGGGAGAAGCAACCCTATGAAGGCAGTTTTCCCTCTGCTTTGAACTACCTTCTCTCCCTCACCACATTCATCTATGGACATTTTGTACACTTCAAGTTTGAGGAAAAAGCTACTAGAACAAATAGCTGTTTTGTGTTTGTTTTTGTTTTTATGTGTATTGTGAATTTCATATATGAGGAAATTAATCTAATATATTCTAATATAATTGGTGTCACAGTATGTTGCACATGGGTTGAGCAGTGTTTTCATTTATCGATAATTCTCCCCACATTCATTTTTCATCCTCAAAGTTCATGTCTGACTTAGATTATTAGATTTAGAAATTGCTCACATGTACAGAACAAAGCTGACCTTTTACACATTTGCTTTTCCCCCCCGTATTTTAGGCTTTGATTGGTCAATTAAATTGAACCCTCAGGTTGGATTTCATGTTCTCATTGATGCTTTTCTGAAATGCTTCACAAACTTCAATAAGCTTGTGTGAGGGTGTGTCTCTGTCTGCTCTTATATTTGCGTCACCACCGTGGCTTTGAAAGGTGTGCTTTATGCCACTGTGAACTGCTCCTTGTGTGACTTTAATATTAACTCTAAATTCGTCACGCTTGTTGAGGCTTTTCATTTGAAAGACTTATCTAAAGTAGTTTTCACATATGAACTCCAGACGCTGTCCGGAGCTGCTCTTTCACACACAGTAGCACACAACTGGAAGTTGTCCGTGTGAGACACGTTCTCACCTACTGGAAATACTCCGTTTGGTTGAGGTGAGGGGTGGCGTCTGGGTAGAGTGCGTGGGATGAGGATAGAAACGTCACCATCACGCCCACTCGCTCATTGCAAATTCTTTAGACAATGACCTGCTCTAGTCACATATGGGCTCAACTGGACTTTACATTGACTTTGTACTTGGGTTCTGGTAGGGTAAAGTCCGTTTAATGTCCTTTTCAACTGATTTGGATATTTGTGTTCACACATACAGCTCCTCTGGGTAATGTCTAGAGAAGTTCAGGTTTGCAGTGCATTCGGGAAAACAGCTGAAGTCAGTGAAGTTGGTAAAGCAGACATGAAACAAATTAGGCTTTATGTTTTTTTTTTTTTTACTTTTGTCAGTATAGTTTCACAACTCAGACATGGTTTCAATGAACCTTCACATTAAAAATATGCCGAGGAACAAAGTGACAAAAACATATTGCTTTCCACCAGACTCACTACAGACAAACGTCCCTTATGTTTGTTTTCAGTCCTGTTTTGCAGCTTTGCTGGAATTTCACAGCTGCCTCGGCATCTAAATGGAGGCTTTCTCTGAACAATTTACAGCTTGGCTTTTTTTAAAATCCACACTTGTACACACATGCTTGACATATGTCCTCCTCATCCCCATCCTCTAGTGTCATTGTGTGGCGGCACTCTCCATCTTGCCATCAAAACCCCCTGGCTCCAGTTTAGTCCCATTTGCCCATATTTCATTAAAATCATGTGTAAAGCTGGCAAGAAAAGAGCAATAAGCTGTTTTCACCAACAACAACTGGGGTGCATTTGACTCTATGAGAAATGTTTGCTTCTGGAAGTTATCTTCCCTCAGAATTAAGAGGGAATCCCCAAAATGTAAAGATGATAGATGGCTGCAAAACAAAGTGAAATTTGGTTCTAAATTATATGAAGCAAGAGCAGCAACGTCATCCATGGCTCCATTGTTCTTCCTGCCATCTAGCAATGCTAAAAAATGATTGGTTCTAGCATCGTCTGTTCATCTACAATGCAGAACTAATTAACCATCTCAAAAAACTTTAGAGGTCCAATTTCTTTTTTGTATTTTCTAATTTTACTGACATGACTATCAGCAGTCAAAGTATTTGATTTATGTTCACTTTCATTGACTCAAACTGATGTAAGTTTCTCAAGGGAACACCTCTTTTTAATTGCGCTTAAGTTGATTCTTTGTCCTTTCTTCCTTGCTCCGGGCCATAAGGACACAGTGCTTTTGGGTATGGACGTGCATATCCATGTGTCACATATCTCACCATTAGGGGTCTCACTCACTAAAGTGAAAACATCAAGAAGGATAATTTGCAATTACCCTTTGCTAAACCCTTCCCCTGTCCAATCATAGTGTTTTTCCCCTATGAAAGCACAAGAGCAAAAGTGCATAGAATGGATTTAACTGTGTGATTGCCCACTCTTAAGTAAGCTACTAACATTAGCATGCTTAGCTCTCTTAGCTTGTGGATATTTTATTTCTCAGTAGAACCATACGCATTTCCTTTTCTTTGTCACAGCCTTAGAAGTAGATTGTGACAGCATCCTACCTACAGTACAAAGCTACTTCCAGCGCCAAACATTACAGTGTTTCATTCACACATTATGCTGCATGCCACTGACAGACTCAAATACACTGTGGAAAGGTTGTGCTTTATTTAGATTCATTTGGTTGCACAGTTAGTTGCACAAGAATAATTCAGTTGAGTGTCGTTAACAAGCTTCACAGGATGCTCCTCGTCAACTGCTCATTGTTTTTGGACAGTATTTTATTTAGCGTAACATTATTAAACAACACATGCCTGTGATACATCAAACCAATTATAAAGGCAGCCCATTCTAAATTTACTACTGCTACTTTGCTTTCCGTTTAGCTCACAGGGTCTACATCTCCTAATGGCTTTTTTTTTCTTTGTACATGTAGGCTTCCAGTTAAGACTTTGTGTTGGTGTGAATGGGTTCCTGTCATTTAAGTTTGCCACAAACTTGTTAGTTTTGTGATCACACTCAATAAGTTAAGAACAGAAATCTGTAAATACTCAGAGGTCTACCTTAAAACATCTATCTATCTATCTATCTATCTAAAACTCAAGGTGTATCTTTGGCAAAGAGAGAAAATTACACATGTGATCCAAATATACAGTAAACTTTTTAATTTGCATTATTTTAAATAATTTTTTAAGTAAATATTCAGTTTTCTGCATGACTGAAGTCCACGAGGGCCCAGTTTGCACATCGGCAATATGTGCATTACGCGAAACATGGCTTCAAAATTACCCAGGATTTGTTGTTAAATAAAGACATTGAGGCTGGGATTGGCGTGAGCTCCAATTGCACCCAGTGTATAGTTGGTTGTATGCTCAGCAGGAGGTGGAGAGCTTCTTTGAAGGAAAAACAGGAAGTCATTCTGTCCTTTTGTTTCCTTTTTGCACTTGATGTCCCAAACTCTAGTGGACACCTTTTGTTACTTTATTACCTAGCTGCGTGTGTGCGTGCGTGCGTGCGTGCGTGCGTGCGTGCGTGCGTGCGTGCGTGTGTGTGTGTGTGTGTGTGTGTGTGTGTGCGTGCGTGCGTGTGTGTGCGGGTCTTTGCCTGTGTGTGTGTGCGCATTGAAGTAATGATGCAAAATGCTTCTAGTAGCTCAGTTCACGTCCTTCAGCTTCATTGTTGTAGTTTTTCAGTATTTTACTGGGTTTTTTTCAAAACCCTCAAACTATTCTTTTTCTCTCTCTCTCTCTCATACACACACACACATACGCAGTTATAACAGATATAATAAGGACAGTTTGGGTACATGAGTTTTGGGTGTGTTTTGGGGGTCTATAACTGTGTGTATGTGGGCCCAGTTTGTTCTTTGTTTTGGGTGGGTCAGTGTTTATTGTTGGGCCTGCCGCTCTTTGTCACAGGGGGCTCAGATTGCAGGCTTCATTTCAGGCTGAGCAGGAATGTCCTCCTCACTATTCTGGTCCTGACTGACGGACTGACACTGCTGCTGTTCTGGCCTTTTGCCAAACGCCTTTTATATCAAAATCATGTATTTTTATAACACTAACTGAAATATCTGATTGCGCAGAGTGCAGAAAAACGAAATGTCATTGAGTACAACAAAGTTTACCTCATCTCATCAGCCTCACATCTGAGAGAGGATAGGCACATTTGTTTAAAGATCCACAGGGGTGATTGGCTCTCGAGCTTATACCTGCTAGGCATATAGGAAAAACAACACAAGTCTGTATTCTGTAATGTCTTCCATTCAAACATATTTTAGCCAATGAGGAATGTTGGCATTTATGAGGAGAGTTGTTTCTCTCTCTCACACACACACACACACACACACACACACACACACACACACACACACACACACACACACATAAGCTGTGTGCAAAATCATTCTCTGAGAGAAAATGAAAATCAGGAGACAGATACTCTTATGTCCCTGGAGTTTCTCACTGTGCTCCCTTTATTTCCTCATATGAGTGAGGTCATGCTTGATTGGAGAGTTTCCAGGCATGCGATAGATAATCATGCCGTTTAACTACTTGTTTTGTAACACATGGTTGGTATGGGAGTGGCTGCAATGTTTGCAGGTAGTTTCGAAGGTATGAGGATGTAAAGCCCCTCACAGTCAAAGGGGTTAGTTATACAAGAGATTGTGTCTCTTCCCTGCCCCCCCCCCCTTAGTTTTGACCAGCTGAACAAGTGAATTCATTTTCAAAGTTCGTTTACTGACAAGTTAAAGGAAGCACAGTCAACACGAAACACTGAAATATTGTCCATAAAAAAGTATATCCACATGTAATTACACGTGAAGTGTACAAGTGCCCCAAGCTACATCAGATGTTGATTTGAGTATCTCATGAGCCTCTCAACAGTCGGGTTTACAGTCGAATGAGCATTACCAATCTCAAGACTTTCAGTGAGCTGTGTGACAGTGTTAACCACTTTCCCACAGAGCCACTGACTGCAGCTGCAAATCAGAGCCAGTATTTCAATGTCACAACAAAGTTTCTTTTTTTTTTCCCAAATCAACAATGTGGCTGATTGTTAAAAACAGAAAAGATTAAAATGTTCATGTTAAAATGAGCGTTGTACAATCCAGTCACAGCTCTACAATGAAATAAGGCTTTAGCCATTTGAAATGGTTAAAAAGTAAAAACATTGAAAATCAATATGTGGCATTGTAATATTGTGGCAGGCCGCCAATAATTAAAGACCAATTAGACTGTGGCAGAGGACTTCAGGCATCCTTCAATGTGGCCTGGGATACATTTGCAATCACATGCTAAAAGAATCAGGCTACATTTGGCCCAGACCACCTCTGAATGTTGTCTGAGCGATTGGATCTCAGATCTTAAATGCGTCCTCAATGCGTTTTGGGTGCGTTCACACCTGAACTTAGAGCTGTCCACTTGTGATTGGATCACATGTGACCCATGTTAATGCCAGGTCTGAGCGGGGCCTCTGGGTGCTCCTCCAAATCAGACCTGACTAGCAGCAGCAACCTGCAGCTTCACTCCCTGCTGCTTCAGTGATGATTTCACACAACTCAGCATTAGACACATGTTGCATATTAGCATTAATATTTTATTTTGTTTGCAATCCCAGTGATTTGTTATCGGCACTGCACTGAAAGCTTAGACCCACTGAGACTTTCTGTATTAAAATAAAAAGGCATCAAACAAGTTAAGCTAATAAACTATATCAAAGTCAAAGAACTAGAATTGCTACCAATATCAGATTTTTCTGAATGATATCCAGCAGCTCTGTGAACTGTGTCTCTGCTCTCCTCCCCTCCCCCTCCCTGTTCCCCTTCCTCCTCCCCCTCTTTATTCTACTAAATCTGCCCTGACTCCTCCTCCACCTCCTGCGGTCCATATTCATTCGACTCAAGCTCACATCTCTTGGGTCTGAATTACATTTAAGTTCTAGGAGTTAAATGTGCTGTGTGTTTGTAGCTGTGTGTCAGTAAACAAGGACAGAATCTGCAGGAATTAACTAAGTTTCAAATAAATGAAAGTGAAGGGTTTAAAAATAACTTAAACATTAGAAAAATATGCTTAATAACATTCACATGTTGCCTTTTCACCACGGTTTCTGTGAACTCTTCATTTGTTGTATTGGTGTTAGAAAAAGCCGATTTTATTATTAAACTGTTTGGACAGCTGACAGAAAGAGAACGCTTTTCTCTCTTTCACTGTGTTAAATTATTCAGCTGCAGTATTAGCTCAGTAGCAGGACTGCGTTTTGGACTAATGTGATCAGTGGTCTGTGGTGGAGGATCCCACGCACACACACACACACACACACCAGCTGTGGACAGAGCAGGTAGCAGGCCTCTAACTGCTGCCTGTTTGTGGCTGTGATTATTGTGAGCTAAACTTAGGAGTAATAAAACTAAACCTGAATGGAGGCATCATGATTTTTTTTCTGTTAAGGAGCTGAAACATTTTTCAAATCCAAGTTTGTTTGTTTTTCAGTGAAATCTGTTGTTTCTCTTTAGCCTGCCCTTGGAGAACAGCAGTAGTTGAAAAGTAAATCTTTAAGTCACACATGATTGTGTTATGAAGAATTTGTGTTTAGAGCTGTGTGATTATTGGATTTCATGAAGGGCTTGACAGGCTTATCTGTGGCAGTGGGATGATGGTGCTAAAGGTCAGTGGTTTTGGAGCAGCTTGTACCAAAACACAGAGGACTCTTCCAGTGTGTGGGCCAGGGCCATATGACAGGTCCCTTGATATTAAAATGTGGCTAGAAAAATCCTAAGTACACAAAAGTTATTATATATTGAAGTGTAATATTGTAACTGCTGCTTTGAATTGACAAACTCAAGAAGGATTCATTTCTGTTGCCATGATGAAAGCTTATCCAATTGCTATGATGAGAAAACACAAAACACCAGAGGGCCTTCTTTACTGTGATTAGGAATACGATGGTAAAGTACTGAGGCTTATGAAGGCACATGTGTAGTGTCTGACTAACGTCTCTCAAAGTAGTTTTAGCACTGTCAAAGAAAGCAAGAAAATAAATGGTGGCAATGAAAGGTGACATGCTCAGTTGCTTCATGGTTTCTATAAATAGTGACAGAGCAACAAAAAGAGGACTGATTAGTTATTTGCACAGTGAAGAGAGGTCTTTGACCAGTCACAGTTTACATTTATTGTTAGCAGTCATTTGATAACATTTTTTCAGGAATGTTCTGACCTCTGTGAGAGTGGTGTCATGTGCACACGGCCTTCTTTTTTCAGCTAAGCTATGGAAAGCTTCTGGTGGCCAGCGGCAAACATACATGGTGTGAGTAGGAACCAGGACGACAGGGAAAAAGAGACCTGATAAACAGAATATGTAAATAAGGAGGATGAGTGGCCACATTTCCAGGAAAGGGAAGTGATGACGCAGTGGAACGGGCTGAGGGGAGGACACAAACAGGATGTGTTCTGCTGTGGCTTCCTGTGCAATTTTAGAAATCAGTTTTTTCCCATGAATTTCTGTGAAAGCAAAAAAACCCTAAAAGAGCTCGTGCTTTTTTCATCCAGACATTCAGAGAGTACAGCAGTTCCTGAACTTTCTATTTTGTCTTTCTGTTTTCAGGAGATGTTAAGACATTGACGTGACACTGTACCCTGAATGGAGCTTGACTGGGGATTGTACTGGCCAAGGTGAGCATGTGGTATATGTACAGAAACGCACACTTAAATACACACACTCTCCAGGTGGTCAATCCATACCGGCCAAAGGTTCAGACCATTTTATTTTTGACCATGAAATGTTATATTTTGCACATTGGTGGCTGCTGTTTGCAAACCTGATGGTTTGTGCAACACTTCACCTTGTCCCATAGCAAGTTTCACATCGTCAAATGAGTCTGATTCAGGTTAGTGGCATGCTGCCAGGCCTGTTTAGACTCATCTGTGGTTTTGGTGGGCTGCTGCTCACAATCTCACTCTGCACTAAAGGTTTGAAAACTGCCGACCCAAGTAGAGGACACCTATAGAGCAAAGTGTTAAAATGAGTGAACAGCAAATGGTGCCATGCTGTTGTCTGAATTCCAGGAGAACATAGTTGTTTTGCTACAGTGTTTGTAACAAGGAGGCTTTTTATTAAGAAAATCGTATTTCAGTGTTGAAACCTGTTTACATTTATTCAGGTTTTCAGCATTGCCTCCCCGTTGCTGGAGTAGAAATCGTACTACTCTGCTGTGCATTCCCTGTATTCAGAAAGACTCCCAGCAGCCCCCAGCTCTGCTGTTTGTCCGTTTCAGGATGTGAGGCTGACTGAGGGCTGATGTCATCTTTCTACACTGCTGCAGAGGTGAGCCTTAGGACAGAAAGCAGGAAGGAAGGAAGCAAGAAAGAGAGAAACGGGGGGGGGGGGGTCACAGCCAGAGCAGGACAGGCGGATTTTGAAAGGGGTGCTGAAAAGTAGACAGACAAGAAGCATGCGGTTCAGATTTATGGCGCAGAGTGTGTGTCTGAGACTTGGTGCTCTTCTAGTAATAGTGGCGGTGGTGGGTGACTGGACTGCATGTCCTAGCCTGCTGTTGTGGAGCAGGAGTTGCATAATGGGTCTCATCCGTTCTACAGTTTTCCACTCTGGAATGAGCTCACTCTGTGTTTAAGAGTGCTCGCGTGTGCGCATACACACATGCAGACACAAAGTCCAGGATAGACTTGTAGTAGAACAATCTGGTGGAACACGCTACAGCTTTGTGTTCGTTTCTGGGTGGGAATAGGAAAGAGCTGTGACCTTAGAGGCTGGTTGCAGAGGTTTCCTCTAACATGAACTCTGATGGGGTCAGACACAGGGCAATGCCAGAGCAAGGAAATAAGGGCAGGGTCCCCAGCTCAGTACTACTACACCCAGGGTGGGAGGGAGAGAAGGGAGGGGTATTTTGAGGATGGTATGGGGGGGAAACGGCAGTTAAAACCTATTGGAAGAAAGAGCGGATGTAGGCGAGTATGGAGAATGCGGAAGACGGATCATTCTTACTATTCCCTGGAATACACAGTGGAGCCTGGGCTGGACTGTTTTAGGCTACACAAGCCTGACCAGTGTGTATTTTCTGCTCATGCAGTCCCAGGTAGTTCGACAAAGAGGCAGTCTGGTGAATATGTGCCTTCTTGGGACAGTACCTACTAACACACATCTCTCTTACAGACTGTGCCTTGACATGCCTGAGCATGTAAGTGTACTGAAAACAGTTTGTATATGCAGTGTGTACTTGTGTTGCCGCTGCTAGCAGAGTGGTATCATTCTAGTGGGCAGGCTGGCTGAACGCAGGATGACCCATCTCCCCTGAGGCTCCAAATCACTACATCATCATCAGTCGCTCCTCGCAGTGGAACAGATGAGATTTCACTCCCATCGAGCACTAAGAAGGAACCAAGGCTGCTTTACTAACTGGATAGTCTACACTCATAAATCTGTAGGAATCTACACTCTACTCTTCCCCTGGAAGTCACTTCATTTATAACCTCAATAGCTTGGGGAGTTTGTTTGATTTTTTTTTCCCCCTTTAACTTGACACTAAGCTTTCAAGGTTTGCCTGAATTTAGAGTAATTTCAGAGTGGACTTCAAAAACTCTCAGATGAGGGCATGAACCAATTTGCGCTTATCTTTTCATGAGATTTTACTACACACATGTGAGCATATAAAACCACACTCAGTCCATTCCCTCTGATCATGTTCCACTGGCTATGTGTGTGTATGTACATATGACGTGCGGCTGTGTACTTTCAGGTGCTGATGTGTGCTGAAGATGAGTGGCGTAGGAGACAACTCGTTGGAGCCGCTGTGCTCCGACCGCAAGCGTAAACTATCCACCTGTGACACACCAGGCTTAGGGTGAGTGCTGTAAATTCTGTTAAGCGCCGTTCATATATCAGTTCACTTTGGCTGCTGCTGTTTTCGGTGTGAATGTCAGCAAGTGCATCAGGTCACTTCCTTCCTCCCAGCCTCACGTAAACATCCCTACCTCCCTGGTGTGTGTGTGTGTGTGTGTGCGCGCATGTGCATGTGTGCTGCGAGCGAAATAATTGAAGCATCAGAGCCACGGCCGTATGGCCTGCATACGAACGGGGCATAGGGAGGTGAGGTTGCCATGGCAACATGTCTAATCCCCTTGGCGCCCCGGCAGGTGTGACAAGCGTCGGAGGGAACAGGAGAGCAAGTACATCGAGGAGCTGGCTGAGCTCATCTCTGCCAATCTCTCCAACATCGACAGCTTCAACGTCAAGCCTGACAAATGTGCCATCCTCAAGGAGACCGTGAGGCAGATCCGACAAATCAAAGAGCAAGGTACCACCACTGTACAAACTTCAACCACACACTCCCGGTCATGAGCAAAGCAGTATATGAAAACATAGAATTTGACCATAACTTGATTGTTGTTTGATCACAAACACAAACATTTTTTTTTTCCGTCTGGACTAAACAGTGAATAAAGTTGAATCATGTCCAGTACCCTGCTGCAGGACAGATGATGCCAGTGATGAAGTGGTGTGTTTGGTTCGTGGCCAGGCTGCTTCAGACTGACAGCCAGTTTGGCTGTTTGTATCACTGGGGGTAAATGAACACCAGTAATTGAGACCAGTCCTTGTTGGTCATGGCTCAAGGCTGTCAGTGACTGCGTGTATCAGTTAGTGCCAAACCAAGCTTCTCTCTGGGAGACTAACGACACTGGTGACTCAGAAATCAGACCTTAGTGTCGCTCCTATCCCTAGGCCATTTTCCAATCATTTTTTGCAGATTTGACATGATTAGATATGCAAAGGTAGATATTTTCTTCCAGCTTGGTTGAGATTAGATCTCTGAGGTTAAGAGAGAGAGAGACCCGGAGGGTCACAGCTGGCTACTGCTGGCCCCGGCGTTGTGCAGCCAGGTTGCCATAGTTACAGGATGGGAATCATGGAGGGCCTCTCCTTTTTTTTCTTCTTTCTCTCTGTTGTCCATTTCACACACCTTTCTCTCCCCCTGTTTGCACATCTTTGCTTTTTGCATCAGTTTCTCAGGTGTCTATCATTTTTTTTCATTCACTTCTTTCTCTGTTCTGTTTGCTCATGAAGGCAGTTCAGTTAGAAATGGAGTGACGTGAATCCTGTGACGTCTTATTTGTCATTTTGCTTAGTGTTTCGCACCGCAGATAACCCTGGTACATAGAGTGAGTGGTATCTAACAAAGCCTCAGACACATGCTGATTTTAAATATAGAAAGGCATGCTAACCATGCATCCATGACTTTTGCTGCCACCTGGTGGCCAGAAGAAGTGTTTCAATACATTGTATAAATGAAGCTGCCAGCTGTGAATTGTAGAATAGTTGCCTTTAAAATATCACGAACATGATGAAAAATACAAAAAAATAACATCTATTCTGCTGTTGCAGAAAACATACAGGTCATGTGCACTCAAATCTCAAAATAATAGCTTTTCGTGTTGCGCCACACAATGGAAATATACAAAGTACCTTGTAAAAATCCAGATGCGTAGATCATTACTGTAAAATGATAATTCTCTTCATCAGTAGTCATGCTTTATCTGTCCTTAGGAAAAAGCTCTTGCAGTGATGATGATGTCCAGAAGGCGGATGTGTCCTCCACTGGTCAAGGGGTCATTGACAAGGACCATCTGGGACCGCTGCTCCTACAGGTCAGCTTGGGGACAATCCCTGTGGGGCAAAAGACCAACACCAATTAGTTGCCCTTCCATATGCTGGACCAGTGGTTTGCTGTTATTGCTCACTTGAAGTTGGAAGAAATGTCTCAACTGGTTTATATGAAATGTAACAAGTCTTCCTCAATTCGACGCTCCATTTTGTTGCCCTGCTGTTTTTAGGCCCTGGATGGTTTCCTGTTTGTGGTGAACCGAGAAGGCAGCATAGTATTTGTGTCAGACAATGTGACCCAGTACCTGCAGTACAAGCAGGAGGAGCTGATCAACACCAGTGTCTACAACATCATCCACGATGAGGACAGAGAGGAGTTTCACAAGAATCTACCCAAATCCAATGGTGAGACACAAGTTTATACCTGTGTTTGCACAAACGCATTCAAGATCATACACACCTGAGATGATTGAACTCATCTGAATGCTCTTGTGCACATATGCTCACACTCACACACACACATACACACACACAGTCATGCCCATCTGTTAAGCAGTATCTGTTTTGTTTGTTTTTTCTTGGTAGCACCAAATGGGGCATCATGGGGTGGAGATGCGCCCCGGCAGAAGAGTCACACCTTCAACTGTCGTATGCTGGTGAACTTTGGTCATGGTCAGAGTCATGGGTTGTCAGAAGAGAGGCCTGGAGGCCAACGCTATGAGACCATGCAGTGTTTTGCCCTCACTCAGCCCCGGGCTATGATGGAGGAGGGAGAAGGTGAAAGTCATAATTAACAGCTTTGAATGTTTTTTTTTGTGTTGTTGTTTTTTTGTTTTTTTCTAGCTCAAAAAATAGAAAATAAAACAGAATATAACTATTAAATATGTGAAAGCAGTCGACATATACTTACTTAACATTGTGTTGTCTCTTTCCTCAGATTTGCAGTCGTGTATGATCTGTGTGGCACGACGCATCACTGCAGTAGAGAGAACAGAGAGGTTTAGCACACGCCATGAACTGTCTGGTGAGCTACCGTTGTGTTACATGTAATAGATCCATGTACCTCCCCAAGTGTATTCATTTTGTTTACATGTGACATGACTGTTGGAAAGGTTTTTGTTAGGCATACCACCTTACAAAGGCTTTAAGTCCAACTAGCTTCACCCCTTTAAAAAACAAACATTAGAATTAAAATTTCCCCACTGTTATCATCTTTACTTGTCCTGACATGATAATAAGATCTCCAAGTTCTCCGTGTTATTCTAGATATTTAGAGATGTACGCCATAGATTCCTAGTACACTGACTTTGGACTATACACTGCATCTAAAGTTGTCACCTTTTTCCGCTGCCAACACTAGCCATTATCCTTCGGCTAACCCCAGCTGTGTCTTCTGTTCCAGGTAAACTGATTGAAATTGAACAGCACGCCTCTCTTCACACCACTATGCGCCCAGGCTGGGAGGACCTGGTGAGGCGCTGCATGCAGATGTTCCTCCATCGCAGCGAGGGACAACCCTGGTCCTACAAACGTCACTATCAAGATGGTATGTAAATGATGTACTTTCCTACCATCTAACCTTCTCTGTCACCGTCACTTAAATCATTACAAACAAAAACCCTTAAAGCATGCTACATTAGCAGGTGCATGCAATAGCAACTTAAATTTCCAGACTTGTTTTACATGTGAATGGACTACCTAGAATTAGAGCATAGTCACAGACATCGTCATGGTCATGATCCATTATTATGGGCACCAGGAGGGCGGCTTTGAGCTTTGTTTAGAAGGCAGCAGTCACCAGAGTACACAAGGAATGTACCAGGACACCAATCACCTTATGAAAACATTTGGTATGTGGGATATGGCCCTTTAGATGTGAGCAAGAGCCTCAAGACATTAATAAATAATCTTCAATACATCAGGAGACATTACCAGACACAAAGAACACTTGACTTTATGGTGTTCAAGAATTGACTTCTTCGGAGTGAACTACATGTTTAATTAAAAATTAACACTTTATGTCAGTGGATCCGTTTTTAAAAGGGGGAATTATATAAGAAGCAGCTGGAATGAAAAGACGTTACACAAGCTTGTTGCAGTGACTTCAAACATATCAACAGGCTGAGCAACAGCTTTTTCTGTGCGCTTGTGTTGCATGAAAATAACAATCCTCTGTATTGTGACCGCATCGCAGCATGTGTAAATCAACTATATGGAAATTCAGCTTAAGTCCTGCTGCAAGCTGTGGCAGCTCCTCATTCTGTTAATGTTGTTAGTGTGCATGATCTGTCTTATTATCATCTATTTATTAGATGATTGAATTATCCTTTTTTTTCCCGCCCCAGCTTTCCATAATGGCCATGCGGAGACCCCACTGTACCGCTTCTCGCTCTCTGACGGCACCCCAGTCACAGCCCAGACCAGGAGCGATCTCTGCAGGAATCCCAACACCAATGAACCACACTCTTTCTTGTCCACACACTTGCTACAAAGGTGCAAATACTCTAACAAGTAAAACTAGCAAGAGGGGGAATTCACCAAACATAGATGAATGTCTGTCTGCATTGTAGAGCCTAAACTTTGTTTTGTTTTTAATTATTGTTATTTTTCATACTTTCCTGTAGGGAGCAGAATGGATATCGTGGAAACCAGGGAGGAGGCATGAGGCCTCAAAACATGGGTGTGAACAACCCCAACCAACAGATGAACATGGGCCCAGGAGGGGGCATGGGCATGAACAGGGGTTATGGCATGGCTGAACAAGGCAACATGCCACAAAGAGGAATGCCTCCATATGCTGGGGGTAACCGCATGAATCCCATGAACCAGATGAATCAAATGAATCCCATGAATCAGATGAATCCTATGCATCAGATGAACAACATGGGTCACATGAATCAGATGAATCAAATGAATTCCATGCATCCAATGAACTCCCCCATGAACTCAATGAACCAGTTGGGGCCCATGAACCAGATGAATCAGATGGGCCACCATGGCATGCATCAGCAGCAGCACCAGCATCAGCAGATGGGTCAGTTCCATGGAGGAGGAGGTGGACCTGGAGGTGGAGGGTATGGGATGGGAATGACCAGTCCCCCTCAGGTCAGTCCAGGAATTAACGGCCCCCCACACAATGTCATGGGTTCACCCAGAGTCAGAGGAAGCCCCAAGATGGGTGCCAGCCCCTTCTCTCCTGGAGGTACTAACCAAACCTTTTTTTTTTTTTTTTTGGAACTTTGCAGGTTATTTGGATGTAGAAAAAAAAACTCCTTAGACCAAAATTTTGCTTATTTGTTTCATTCATGAATTGTTCCCATGTCTCTTGTTTGTCCTTTTGCAGGTATGAACTCTCCCATGAGCTCCAGTCACCCTGGTAACTCTGGAGGTGGAGGAGGAGGTACCACCTTCTCCAGCAGCTCCTTGAATGCCCTCCAAGCCATTAGTGAGGGAGTAGGCAATCCGATGCCTTCCCCACTCACCTCTCCTCCCCCTCACAAACCTGACAGCTCCCCGAGTATCAACTCCACCAATCAGTCAGCAGGGGGACCATGTAAACCAGGCCTCCCAGCCTACTCTGACACCAAGAGCCCAGGCAGCTCACTGGGGGCTGGAGGAGAGCAGCAGTCGCAGCCACACCCTCGCACCCCCACCAGTGAGGGCCCTCCTGACAAGCCAGACAGCCAGGCCAGCAGAGAGACGGGTCCGACCGGGGGAGAATCCAATCGACGGGTCCCTGACACCAAATGCCACAGGAAGCTTCTGCAGCTCCTCACCTCCCCTACAGATGAGCTGGTGCCACCTAATCACACATCAAACTCTGGACCCAGCTCCACATCTGAGGTAAAAGATGGAACAGTGGGTGTCACCAGCCCCTCCTCCTCAACAGGAGTATCCTCCTCTACGGGCGGGAGTCACGGTGCTGTGTCCTCCTCTGCTGGCACAGGACACTTAACAAGTCAGTCTCTGCAGGAGAAGCACAAGATCCTCCACAAGCTCCTCCAGAACGGGAACACTCCCGATGAGGTGGCGCGTATCACAGCTGAGGCCACTGGAAAGAGCAGCTTGGATTCAGATCCTGGACCTGCAGCCCCTGGAGGAGTTAGGGGATCCGAATCAAAACAGGAGCAGCACAGCCCCAAGAAGGAGAAGCCTCACGCCCTCCTTCACTATCTCCTCAATAAGGACAACTCTAAAGAAGGTGGTGATATCAAGCCAAAGCTGGAGGAGCTGGAGGGGAGAGGAGCTCAGGGGGCAGGGGTCACCAGCTCTGACTGTATGGATGGAAAAGTCAAGTTGGAGCCATCTGATGAGGCAAGTTTTTTTTTTTTTTTTTTTTTTTTTCCCAACAAGGAAAAACAAATTGTTAGAACACTAGAACATGGTATTCTAATCTTTCTTGTGTCTCTGTGGTTCAGACGGAGACCCTGGAGACCATTCTCGGTGTCCCAAGGAACAACACTGGGTTCTACCCTGAACCAGACTCCAGAGCAGGGAAGGAAGTTGCAAACAAACAAGGAAACATGCCTGACAATTTACATGGTAAGTCAGTGATTAAAATCTAAACTATCATCAAATGAAACACTGGACTGCAAAAATGTTTATGCATTGTTAAGTATTGCATTAGGTATCACACCATGGACGTTCATGTAGCACCCGTTGTTTCGAATCTGAGAACCCAAATGTGTGAAGGTATTTACGCTCTCCTTGGTACTGTGTGTGTTTCAGATGGGGAGAAAGGCCCCATGCCTCCAGCTCAGCGTGGTGTCTATCAAAGAGCCTTGTCCATGGACGCCAAGCCCATGGGTGTAGAAGGAGCAGTAGGAGGTGGGCTGGCCATGAGAAGGAATGTCCCCTGTCCCACATTGGTCAAACAGGAGAACATGGATGCTCCGATCCGCCCTGGGGTCGTACCCAATGGCTTTCCTGGAGGCATGGGTCTCTGTCCACCAAGAGGCAATCCAACAAGTAATTTAAACACTTATTTCTTCGCATGCCCAAGACAGCCTGGCTTTCTATATACTGTAGACCAGGGTCCCACAGAATCGACAGCATGGGGATATTTGTTTTCTAAGTACTACCTACTTTAATTTTTTAATGGAACTCCAGAAGCTTAGGGTCCAGTTTTCACTGTGTGGCTAAGTGTACTGATGAAATGCTCAATGGGAATGGGATTTGTGTTTTTCAGGAGGTATGGGCAGAGGTATGGGAATGCCCCAGCGCCCTCCCATGGCAGGACCAGGGGAGTGGGGGATGACGAGGCCCAGTGGCAGCCCTGCGGCCGGACCAGGTCACCCAGGCATGGGTCGCTCTGGCCCAATGGGAGGACCCATGATCAACCGCTCCAATAGTGTACCTGCAAACACCAGGTCTATGCTGCAGCAGCAACTCATGGAGATGGGTATGTCACATGGCTCTGCTTTTACCTACTTGGTGCCAAATATGATGAAGCAAAGTAGATATGTGAATTAGACTCCTCTCTGAATGCATCTGCAGGTACCAATGAAGCCAATATGAGTATGAGCCCATTTGGTGGACATGGACCACCACCTCAGTCGCCCTCCTGGCCAGACTCTGCCATAGGAATGGACAGACCACAGAGTAACACAAACAGGTACACAACCCTATCCCGCTTCATTTTTCCAACTTTCTAGACCTCAAGCTGAATTCAGAAGTTGACATTAATCACAGTCTCCTTTCTTTGAAGCAACTAAACATCTGGGTCATTTGTTGGTTTAGGGAACAGTTTGCACACCCCCTGGATGAGCTGCTGGGACCCCTGGCCAACAGCGACGGCCCGAGTGATGAACGAGCACTTCTGGACCAGCTGGACTCTCTGCTCAACACTGCAGATGTCATTGCTCTACAGGAAATAGATCGAGCCCTAGGCATCCCTGAAATAGTGGGCCAGGTACAGGACACGCTACAGTATAAATTATGTATCGCACTCATTTTGTTTAACAGGAGATGATTACACATCACCAGTGTTGGCACTACAGCCACAAATGAATGTCAGTGGTTCAGTAACTTCACTAATTCTAAATTACACAGTGATTATTGAATAAAGTGAGAGGTATAAAAACAATATTACGACATAAAGTGCTTGTTGCTTTCTCTATTTAAGTAAATACAAAGTTGGTGAAAAAAAAAGGTTCAGATGCTGAGAGAGTGGTCTTACATCACAGCATACATTTATTTTAGCTCCTCTAATTAGATGTGATGTGAATTTGGGCTCATTGAAAGTCTTCAACTTGAATGTTAGCTTGCACTAATGCTATTCAGCTTCCAGTTTTTCAGCTTCTTGTTGCCTAATCTGTAAGCCTGATGTAGTACATGTGATTCTGATGTGGCTGTTTAATGTATATATGTGTTTAATGTATGTTCTCTGGCAGCAGCTAAATCAATTACCCTTAGCCAACCATGTGTTAATATTGCATTACGATTGATGCAGTCCAAACTAGCATTACATGCAGCTTCTCTGTACCCTAGACCCAGGGACCTGAAGGTCACCAGCAGGGCCAGGATCAAGGTCAGGGTCAGTGCCCACCATCAGAGCCGTTCCCAGGGCCAGACTCCTCCATAGGCATAGACCAAAAACCCATGTATGGCCAGGGCTACCCTGGGCCCCCAGGGCCCCCCTCCATGGGCATGCAGTCCGGTTATGGCGGCAACACGATGCAAGGTCAGTCTCCGGGAGGCTTCAACCCCATGATGAATCAGATGGGCCAAACGGGAGGCTTCCCTGGCATGGTGGGTATGGGTGGCATGGGCAACCCCCGCGCAAACATGATGAGACCTCGCATGTTGGCCACCAAGCCTCTCCGACTGCAGCTACAGCAGAGACTGCAAGGGCAGCAGGTGAGCACACTGACAAATTCAGATCATATTTAACCTAAAGGTGACCTTAATATCGTTATATAGAAAATAGGGCAGGTCACCTTGTTTGTTTGGGGGAGTGGGTAGCTTTTTGACTTATGTTAATAATGAACATCAAAATAAACAAACTGTCATAATGAACTTTATCCTGTATCATCCGACAGTTTATGAACCAGACCCGACAAGGCATGAAGATGGAAAATGCCCCTGGAGGAAACCCTGCCATGCGTCCAGGCATGCAACCTGGCATGCAGCCAGGCATGCAGCCTGCAGCCATGGGTGGTCAGGTATGTAGTCAGCACTTCCTCACGTCTTATATAATGTGCATTCACTTGCCATTTTTAATAAAGCGAGTCATGTCACCATTTGACGAATTAAGGTGAAATTATTAATGTTTCTCCGCAGCCTGGTTTCCTAAACGCACAGATGATGGCTCAGCGCAGCAGGGAGATGATGACCATGCAGATGAGGAGGCAGCGGATGATGATGCTGATGCAACAGCAACAGCAGCAGGGGCAGGGGGCAGCTGGAGGCTTCAGTCCTCCTCCAAATGTCACTGCACCAGCAGGCATGGACAGCCCCATGGGAGGCCCCCCCTTGAACCAACCTGGACAGCAGGGTTTCAACTATGGAGGTAACTATGGTGAGTTGACTGAAACAGAGTTGGCTGACTGTATCGTTTCCTCCTGGATGGTCAAGTTTCACACTCATGACTGTTCTTTTGTTGTTATTGTCGTTGAACTTGCAGGGATGAACCAGCAGGGGGACCCATCATTCATGGCTCCAGGCAGCAGCCCTCCAGGAAACATGATGCAAGGACGAATGGGTGGCCCCCCTCAGACCGCAATGATGCCAGGGATGCAGGGAAACCCACAGGGAGGGCCCATGTACCCGTCTGGAGACATGAAGGGCTGGCCACAGGGCGGCATGCCACGCAGCAAGTATGCAACAGCAGGCTTCTTTGAGCAGTAACTTATCACCCATAAGAGTCTTGTCCATGTGTAATATTTCTTTAGGTTAAAGTGGTAAATGGCTGATGTCAAAACTTATTTTTCTGGTCTTCCAGCTCATACCCCCAGCAACAGTTCCCCCAGCAGGGTAACCAGGGCCAGTTTGGGCCCATGATGATGAACAGCTCCATGGGTGGACCTGGGCCAGTCAGCGGGGCCGGTGCAGGACAGATGAGCCAAATGCCAGGACAGATGCAAGGACAGATGCAAGGCCAAATGGGCATGAACCCCATGGGAATGGGTAGAATGCCAATGGGACCTGATCAGGTAGTTAATTGTTTGACACATGGGAGTTTAGTGGCCTTACAAGAGACTCGGCTGAGGTTTTAAAACTCTGTAGAGAGATATAGACATTCTGTTATAACTGGTAGAAAGGTTAACGCGTCCAACCTTTTTTTCTGTCTCTGCAGAAGTACTGTTGACGACCTGTGGCTGACAGCAGAATCTGGAGCCTTTCATCTGTGGCAGAGCAGCCTGGGCCAGGAGAAGAGCTGGACTTACACAAACACACACACAGTAGTTCTCCAGCGTAAAATGTGACACAGGAGACTCGACACATCGCACTGCTCATTGTGGAGGAAGTTAGCTACAAGGACGAGCATGCATCAGGTTTCATCACCAACTGAAGCCTCACATGCTGTAGCCGAACTCTATTTAGGTTATGCACAAACACAAAATACCTGTGTGTGTGTGTGTGTGTATGTGTGTATGTGTGTGCGCGTGTATGCGTGTGGGCGTGTGTGTGTGCGCGCATGTTTGTGTGTGTTCACATGAATGACCCGGAGCTGTCGGGCAGTATTCAGCGTCACGGTAAGGCTGCAGAACGGGACTACGGTACAACTGGCTGTGGCTGCACTTTACCTGGAGGCTTCTGTGTGGAATAAAGATTGATGCAATATTTCTTCATCATTACAGCCTTATTAGAGATTCAATGCCTTCACAACAATGGGTTTCTTTCTTTTATTTCTTTCTTATCCTTTGGATGCGCCTCATTCTTAAAGTCATTGGAAGCTATAAGCACAGTTTACTATGTTATGCAGATTGGAGCAATAACTCTAGCCTCTATGCTTTAGACTGTAACTGAGCATCATTACCCTGTTCTAAGCAAACAAATGGTACTGCAGTATTAGATGTCTCAAATGTCCTCTGTGAATATGAATTGTAAATATCCTACAAAATATATCAGACATGCTTTTTAAAGGCCCATTATTGCACAAAGTATGAGACCTGGTTGTATTTTTGTGTCCCATAGGTCAATACTGATTTGGTTGTTTTGCTTCTTTTTTCTTTTTTTCTTTTTTTTTTTTTTTTGCCGTTGCAAATATTGCAGGTGTGTTTTGGGTTTTCCTTCCTCTGTTTTGTCATTTTCTTAATGCTGTATTTTTAAATTTTCCCAGAAGTCGTGTATTTCATGTTTTAGAGTGGCACTTTTTACTTGTGACGAGGATCTGATGAGTTGAAGGTTTGAGCTTTCACACCGTCAGAGGTTTTATTAGTGTGGTGACGGCGAATTCTGTCAGGACAGTTGATTACGTAAACTAGTTGTTTTGTTGCGGTGCGTGTGTCTGCGTGTGCGTGTGTCTGCGTGTGTGTACGTGTGTGTGTGTGTGTGTGTGTGTGTGTGTGTGTGTGTGTGTGTGTGTGTGTGTGTGCGTGCGCGTGCGCAGTACAGTGAGGACGGGAAAACACCCTTCAGTTCACCAACAGGCCTGGTCCTAGCAGAGTTCTCTTCCTACCACCAGCTTTGTCTGTCGAGTGTATTTTATTCACAGCATCTTCTTTTGACTGTTATTCTCAACCCGCTGAATCTACCTTTTCAACATGCGCGATCCAAAGATATTTTTCCACATCTCTGTATAGTTTCTGAGGTTTCTGGTGTACATTTTTTATGATATGTGTTATATTATTCTGATGGTAAATGGGTACATATCATTGATCTGTAATAGCATATGATGGTTATGTACTGTAAGTGTATCAGCTATCAGTGCAGGGCAAAGAGGACTGGAAGGTCTCAGTCCCACAGCAGAAAGTTTTTACATCCAGAAAAAAACAAAGCATGTTTTGCTGTGAAAGAGAAATACCAATGGAATGAAATCCACTTGAAGACATATCAATTTCTCTTCTATTTTTCAGGAAACAACTTCATTTTATGTCCAGATTTTGTTACTTCAGGAAAATGGAACTTTGTAGAGTTTGAATGAAGTGCAAAAAGAGGCAAGAGATCATTTGGTTTGTTTTTGTTTTCTTTGTGTGGAGGTAAGATAAGCTGTCATTTTACAGGATGTATATTACAGATTTTTTTTCTTTTGATGTTGATATTGATGTAAATACAAATTTCTATTTAAACACTCTTGACTGTGATTCCCTAATTATATACTGACTGATTATGAGCAGTGATGCATGCATGTAATTTACTCAGTTCTCAGTCTGGTAACAGTTAATATCAGCCAGTATATATAGACGTAATAATCATTTCTGATCAAACAAAACAGATGAGCGCTACTGCAGCTTGTCAGGTTATGAAGGAATAATCCACTTCCATTTTTAGATCTAATATTCTTCTGTCAGAAGAAAATCATTCAATATTACTCCTTGCTTAGTATTGGAGAAAGGCTTAGATACAATAGCTTCTTTCAGGTTATTGTAAGACATACACAGTATGAGGCACTAACATCTAAACGAGTGCACGCACAGACAGTGATGGAAGAACAATTCACATCCTTCAGTAAAAATAGATTAAAGTAGTGATCCAACTGTATATAACTACTTGTGAAGAGATGTGATACAGTATTCTGAGGTATTTTAGTTAGCACACTGTAAAATTACAATTGTCCTGTCTTCTAAAATCTGTGCTAGTAGAAGTACAGATGTGTAATTAGCAGAATTTACTTAAATGATCAGAAGAAAAACTACTCAAAACTACTACTAAGTACCTCAAAAATGTAAGTACAGCAGTGATGTGCCGCCAGGGCAAGTTGTTAGAGGTTTTATTACAGAAAGCATTTGGAGCCAATGACCAAAAAAGTAATACTTTCTGTCATTGTGTTACTTATGAATGGAATTATAGTAAAAAGTTTTTTGCCAAGGGCCCCAGGAACCCCCTGAAGGACCCCTGAGGGTCCCTGTACCCCACTTTGAGACCCACTGCCATAAAGAACCTGATGCCTGCCTGCATTCATTATGCAATTTACTGCCCACTTGTGGTGGCAGCAGGGTATTGACCCTGAAAGCTAGCTTGACTTGCAGCCCTTTTATATACAGTTTATGTTCCAGCCATTAAAGACCATTAGAGTTGGTAATGACTTATCAGTTATGATATTGCAGGCCTAATACGCATGCGCAGGGGTCTGGAAAAAAACTTCCGCATTAAGCCTCAAGAGGAATTAGCAGCAAGTAAACGATCAAATGACTGATTTATCATATCTGTGCAGGATCTGCAGTAAGTTTGAGACAGAATATTGTCACAGTAAGAGCGTGGCTCCTTTCAGGAATAGATCAGTACGTATTCAGTGTGTGTAAAGAGCTAGAGAGAGAGAGAGAGAGAGCGGTGATACTAACTGGAGCAGAGGGTTAGTTAGTTAGCAGTTAGCAGTATAGGCGTGAACGTACAGTACAGTGCCATGTACTTTAGTTTGTAAGAAGGTAAATGCTACGACTCCTCAAGACCCAAGTTCCCACGTCTCAGCTGTACTTCAACTATGAGCCGAGAAACGTTAACAATGCTGAGACTGGAAAATACAAGATTCTGCAATGTGACTGGAGTGAGTCAATGTCAGTTAATGGTGAATATGTTGAAGATTGCCATATAAGTGATATTTTTCCTCAATACTGTAAATTTGATGTGTTAACTGACAGTTCAGAAAATAATACTAAAACTTCTTCAGCCAGGAAGGAGAAAGGTGGAGATGTCCAGACAGAGAGAAGCAAGATGCAGGAGAGAGATTTCAGCACAGGAAAGACAGGCGGCACAAAATCATGAGACAGAACAGCCTGCAGCCCTGCTGCTGCTACTGTCATCAAAAGGTATGTTTCAGACTGGTCCATATGTGTGGCATTGGTGTAGTGCAGCTAGTCTGTATGTAAAAGTCACTGCACACCACTGAATACAGTATAAATACCATACTGGAGCTTTAGTGGGAAATGTTTAGAAAAAAATGTGGTAGTGTGGTTACATTCTGTATGATTAGATTATTATTACTGAATTTTAATGCTGTATATCTAACAGTCTATCATATCCTTTGGATGGTCATGTTTTGTATGTAAAGTAATTCAGTTGTCACGAAAACATAATGGACTAGAAAGTGTAATATTTTCTCTGAGTATAAGTATGAAGCTAAAGTAAAGCTTAAGTACAAGTGTTTGAATGATGAATATTCATTTAATAACAAATGTTAATGCAGTAATGTAGTACAGTACCAAACACCATACAGTATAAACTGTACCAGAAGGCGGCGCTGTTGTCTACTAATGTCTCCAGCATCTCCATCGCCTCACACAGCAGCTGATACACAAGCTTTTTACTCTGCAGTTCATTATATGGTCACCAGAGGGCGCTAACTACATGCCTGATGGACTAGAGGCTTGACTCATGTTTATGGACAGGGATTACAATAATAACAATCATTTGGAATGAAAAAAATATAAATTGGATTAAATGGTTATAGAGTGATAAAATAATGGTTATAAATACATTTTTTAGTCGAGAACAGATTTATTGTGAAGACCAGCATAGTCTGTACTTCATTTTCTCCACAGCTCAACCAGATTACGTAAGAGATTTGTATCTGCCTTATAGATAATTACAAGTGATTAAGAGTTCAAAGAAGAAAGACTATTATGATTTAGCAGTATGAAAGAAAACAGTGAGGAGTTTTGATATGTTAGACAGTTTTGTTTAAACACTTATTGACACTTCCCTAACGGCTCAAGCAGAGTAGGTTTCTAAAAAAAAGTCAAGTGTATATATTAATAGCAAACTTATAACATACGACTGTACTGTGGGAATCTCTACCCGAGAGCAACTCTCTCTCTCTCTCTCTCCCTCTCGGAGTGTTGGCGTGGTTCCCGGCCCATCTGCGGCCTGGCCCGTGGATTACTGTTTGTTAATGTTTCAATCAGCTGTGTGTTGAGGAATGTGGAGCTATTTAACCTGAACTTCCCCAGGTGTGCCGAGGCGCCGCTCAGTCTGGGCCCCGCCGCCCTCCCCTGCCCTTGGCACAAAGCTATCACACAAACACAATCACACACTGGCCACGCCGGGGCTGCAGCTGTGCGCATCGCACCGCAGGGAAATGGGAAAAACATTGCACCAGGGAGACAGAATAAATCTTATAACGAGTCGCCTCGCCAAAGCAATTTTAACCCCTGCAGTGCCGGCGAAACTAGAAAACTGTTGATTTACACCGTTACATATTGAAACACCACATTTAAATGGATGTTTTATGAAGTGAAACAAACTTTTATCTTATTTATTTCATATTTTTCATTCCTAGTAAACCATCTTACATAATTCTATCTATCTGAATAAATGTGTTGGATACAAGAAGAATCTTAAGTCCTCTTGGGAAAAAAAAGTAATGACGACGATTTTCTCTTAAACTTTAATTCAAACTCTGTGTTTATTTGCCAAGATCTGTCGACCTGACGATTTAAAGGGAGACTTCCTCTTGTAATGTGATACGTTAATGACCCATAGAGAGGCAAATTACCAATTTAACTGGCTGTGAGCCATTATGTTGACCACCAGCTTTGGTTTTATGTTACCTGAATGACTTAACAGCCCTTTCTTGGTGTAGCACTTTTTTTTAGTGACGACCACTTTACACTCTCCTAGTACTCAGCTACAAGATAAGCTATTCAGATGTATAGGAAGGCCTGCGATTAATCACAATGGTAATAAGGCCATAACAGCCCATAATAACCACCCAAGTGTTGTCTTACAAGACTATATCCCAGCTGTGGTATATGTAAAGTAATCAGCAGTGAAACCTCCCAGCTATATGATGTGATACTACACTTTACTCTGACTCCTTTTCTCCCTCTCCTCTCTCTTACACACACAAACACAGTGACACAGTGGAATTCTTGTTCAAAAATAATTGTCTTGTTTTAATAAAAACACCAATAAGGTACATTGTAAGAAAACAATATCTTCACATAATGAGGCATTGTAATATACAATACAGTTTGTCGCTCAGGAATCTGAGAAATTTACTTTTTTTCTTTTACAAAACGTTGAATTCTCTACATGGTTTACACAAGATACAAAGAGCGTGACAGAAACATTAGCTTTCTTTAGAAACTCTACAAGCAACAAGCGGCTGCTGGCTGCACTGAACTCGTCTTGGTCCTCCGGCTAACCCAGTCTCTATCTGGACACTACCGGTCTTCTTCTCTCAGGACCCTCGGATGAATCGAGAGTCGTGAGCGGCAGAGATCCTCGCCGCCGGAGGATGTCCACACAACGTTATTTTTCTAGCATTGGGAGTTTGAAACGTCCCTACACAGTTCAAGGTTTTTTATTGATGTGGTCGAGAAGTCACATCATGTAGCCTTGTTCGTTCTTGGCGGTGCTCCCTGTGGGGTCATGGTGCAATGCTCCACGAGCTCTTAACGGCACATAATCCTGTCATCTGAGCATCCATTCTGCGGGGAAAGAGAGGAGAAGGGCGATTAGTTCATTTGCTCTGGGAGGATGCAAAGCAGTCACAAGCAATCTGGTACGCCAAAGAAACTTTTACGCACGCATAATGAAATATCAAAAACATGTTACAGGGGTGCACGCACCTCAGTGGCACAGTGAACTGCCCTGTGAGAATATAGCAGTGGATATGAAGAGATATTTACCTCCACTGAGATGCTGGCGATCTCTGCGTTCAGGGTGGTCAGCGGTGTGCGGGGGACGTTGCCGGCGGAGTGCTGGCGGCTCTTCTCCGGCTCGTCCAGCTCGACCTGCAGGTCCCAGATGTAATCGATTACGTGCTGCAGGATCTCCACTTTGCTGGCCTTCTTGTTAGTGGGCAAGGTGGGCACGAGCTCTTTCAGCTTGCTGTAGCAGCTGTTCATGTCCTGCAGAAAGACGGTCATCTGCTCGTCCAGAAGCGGGATCTTGCACTTGGAGATGGTCAGGCTCTGATCGGACAGGCAGCGCACCACGTCCTCTCCGCCGACCTTGCTCTTCAGGGCGCAGGTAGATCCGACAACCTTCATCTTGATTAGTGTATAAGGTGTAGTTTCCAAGGATGACGAGGAAAAAGAAATAGTTGAGCAACGGCGTTTCTACTCCTCTTGGAGATGTGAGCAAGGGAATGTTGACAGTTTGCAACATCCACATGGGCAAACCTCCTCCGGTTTATAGCAGTGCAGGAGCAGGGGGCGTGTCCGAAAGCTCCTGTTTGAAGGCGGTTAGCCAATCACATTGCTACGTTTGTATTGATGGGTCGGTCCACAACCTCACTCTCAGCCAATGATTGCGCTCGCCTGGTTATCGGGATTTACAATCTGTTTGAGGGATGGCGTTACAAATGGAAACAAATGTGTGTCTTTTATTGGTAATATGTGGGAATCCAGCTGTCCATGGCTTGGGGACTCTGCAGGTGTAGATTGCCTGGGGACAGTCAAGGGGTGGTGAATGCCTGGGTATGTACTGTGAGAATGTGTGTGGGATGGGACAGGATGAATAGGATGAATGGCTAATGATAATTAGGTTACCACAGTGCCCCAGATTTGCCTCTCACAATTGTTGGTGGCGCTGCAGATGTTGGCGACAATAGTACAGTAAAGTTAGACAACTGATTACATAGAGAGGCCAAACAATTCTGGGAAAAGATTCACTTTTTATTAACTTAAATTAGTTCAAGATGACGAGGTTTGTTATAAACCCTTTTTGTGAACTGCGTGGAATTCAGTTACAAAAGAGATTAGCAGCTTATTCAATTTATCAGACCATTAGTCTAATAACATTACCATCTGAGGGCAGACTGTTGATCGTTTTGGAAAACATGCTGCGCAGTCATTCCCACACCACTGCTCCCTGGACAAAATCTCTGCCTTCGAGCTCAGAGCTTTCTTTATGTTCTCAAACTGCATTTTTCTCGGAGCACAGAATCTTTTTCCTGCATCTGTGTGCTGAAGGAAGCCCAGTGTGAGCAGCAGCTTCACGGATTCCTTCACATGTTTCTGCAGTGTGTGCTCAGCCTTGTGTGCACACTCAGATCACATCGCCCTGTTCTGAATCTTCCCCCCAGATTGTCCAAACAAGCCCGAGCAGACTGGCAGGCGCCAGCGCGGTGACGTCACCCATTCATCCGAGCCTTGACGCCTGTCAGCCTGGCGCCGCTCGGGCGGTCTCCATGGAGACGTCAAACAAGAGAGCTCGCACTCTGAGCTCCTCCGCTCACCTGCGTGGCGCGCTGAGCCCTGAGAACAAACCGGCTCCGGAGCTTTGTCGTTCATTTATCACCTTAAAGCAGCGGGATGGGATTACCGCCCCGCGCACCTGCAGAGCAGACGCTGTCAGCCGGTTAACAGCGCTGAGGCGGGGGAGGAGGAAGGGTCAGCATTGTGCTGTTACCGCGTTTTAACACTAAATAATAACTGCTGCATTCCCACACACAGCCTGCTTTCACTACTGTATACCCCTGTGGTTAGACTACTATAAAAAAAATAATTTTTTAATTCTGTTTCATGCATTTTATTTTTGCTGTATGACAGTTTATGTCAAATAGTAATAATAATATTTATTAATAATAAATTTAGCTTGTAGCCTACAGACAAATTTCAAAGTAATAATATAAATAAATAAATAATCTAATAAGGAGTAAATACGTTTCCAAAAGACTGAAAAAGTATTTTTCCACAATATTGCAACAACAACAATAATAAGTTGCTTATTATAATATGATATCAACTATCATAATAGTGGAAGAAGTAAGTAGCCTATAAAAGCAACAGCACTGATATACTCCATTACAATAAGCTTAGAACTCCTGCATTCAAAAATCTATTGAAGTAAAAGTACTAAGTATTTCAGTTGTGACATAAATGTAGTGGAGCAACAAGTGCATCATTACCCCTTTGAAATACAATGAAATAAAGTTATAAAGCAGCATAACATAGAAATAATAAAGTAAAGTATGAGCAGCTGAAATTGTACTTAAGCACAGTACTTAACTAAAGTTACTTAGTAACATTTCACCACTGTATAACACCACATGTTATGTTATGGTTATAACTGGTTTTACTGACCAGGATCTGGTCACTGCTTGTAAATGTTTTTTTTTCAAATTTTTTTTTTGGAAATATAAAAAAAAGTTTTTTGGAACATGAATATGCTGGCATTTATACAGACTAACACAGTACACAGTTTTTCACATTGTCTTGAGGGAATAAAAACAGCTTTTTCTCTTCAGATTTGAATATAAATGCTATTTAAAGAGCCACTGCTAATATCTGCACAGATGTTATACCAGCCCACAGATAACGTCAGCATTGCTTTCTTGTAACAAAGTTAACTACCACCGGCACTGTTTCTTCTAGCTCTTGCAGTAGCCTGTAAAAACTTTTTAAAAAACTTTCTTTTTTTCCCTTTTCTTTTTTTGCCCTCTGTCCTAGGTCGCAGCTGACAGGGCGGAGGGAGGGCCGGGTGGGTAGAACAATGGGAGTGCGGTGCAGGGATTGTGGGAGAGAATCTAGGCTGGAGCCACAGTGTCTGGAGCGCCCCTCCACTCCCCTCATCCAGCTTTTGTTCAGCTGCAAAAGCTATCAGCACTTCCTACTGACACCAACAATAACTCCACACAGCTGGGCCCTTTTTAGCCTGTTTACAGCACATCAAGGCGAGGGGAGAGAGAAGACAGAGGGATGAGGCAGAGGAGGGGAAAGAAAAGTGAAACATATTAGCTCCTGATTTTAACTGACAGAATGGCAGTGCCCTCTCCCAGCTCCCCTTCCCTCCTTCATCGCTGACACACAATTAATTTCCCAGTGGACTCGTTATATGTGAGCCGATTATCACTCAGTATTTTATTTCTGCGACAGGCTACTGTTTCTGTCAGTGCTGTTGCAACATCCTGCACCCATCAAACAGCAGAGAGGCAACACTTGTCTTTTTTTTTTTTTTTTTTTTTAGGACATTGTGTATCTTGGCTATATTTGTGCCAGCACACAAACCATTTCCCAGTAGCGTTTTTTTCAGGATAAACTTTTCCATTTGGTGGAGGGGAAACATATTAGCTAATACGCCCTCTTTATCGCTTCAGCAAATAGATCTACAAAAGCACACTACAGGAAGCCGCAAGGGGAAAAGTTGGTGCAGGAATTCATTCAGAGGAAATGGGACATTCCAGCAATGCTTTCACACTTTTGCTGCGGTTATTATTGCTGTGGGGACAATAAGTAATGCTCATACTACTTCCTGAAACATGAAAGTGACCAAGCAACAATGATGGTAGAGGAGAATAAATGGTTTCTTAGACAGAGGATTTTACTTCAGTATGATTATTGAGATACACTGTTGAAAAGAAACAGGGAGGAATTTGATAATGAGAGGAGAGCACCACATGCAAGTTTTCAACAATTTTTACTCACACACACACACACACACACACACACGCACGCACACACACACACACACACACACACACACACACACACACACAGGCCATCTCCTCGCAGCTGTGGGATTAGTTTCCAGTTCCCAGTCAGGTTCTTCCTGTTTGCTTGATAATGATCACACCTGTGTGCAGGTGTGTGGAGAGGCTCATATGAAACTGGGAGGGGTGTGTGTGGTGTCAAATACAAAAAACTTCCACACCACAATGTCACATCTATCCTCGGTTGAGTGATGATTGATTTGTGACACTCAAGACTCATCAGTCACAGGAGGAAGAAGTTTGTGAAGAATGTGAGAGTTTGTAACACAGTGTGTCACTGTTTCAGTGGAGGTGTGTTATGTATGTGTTCGCCTGGATTCCTGGTGTGCCTCGGCGTGGCCTGGCACCTCCCTGGGCAGCCCAGCCTCTGTAATGACTGAGGACCCGTGGTTGGGAGTCACTTCCTGTGGGAGTCCTGGTTCAGAGATGTGTCATCAGCAGTGCAGACCGACTGGAGCCTCGCCGCCTGTTGGGTGTTTTTCCTGTGTGCAGGCAGCAGACTGGGTGGGTGGACGGATGCCTCCCCCTGAGAGCCAGGAGCATGTTATAGGAACACTATCTCCATCTGATAGTTGGTGTGCGGCGAAGCCTCACAGAGGTCCTTGAAGCCCCACAGGTGTCCTCTGCTCTGTGTCCTTGGCCCCTGGAGGACTCACAGGGACAGCTTGGTCTCTATTTTTTTCTCTCACTTGTGTACATGTGTATGTGTGTGTGCATTCACCGGACCCAAAGCTCACCCCTCCTTTACACCCCTGTGGCCATCTCCCTCCGCCTGGTTCCCACACACACTATCAAAGCCCTTTAATGGCTTCTAATTAGCTCCCCATCTGCTGGTGACAGCGCACTGGTGGCATGCTAAAGCACCCATTGAGAGCATAGGCATTGTGCTCTGGAATACTTTCCACTCCAGTGGCAATTGCCTGGTGAGAGAGCTTTAGTTGGGGGTGTGGGGGG
>NW_019520833.1:109867-113235 GCF_002814215.2 Seriola lalandi dorsalis
TGGGGCTGGGTGAGAAGGAGGAGGGGGAGGAGGGGATGCTGGGTAGAGTTCTCTACGGTCAGGGGCTTGGGGGAGGGCAGGGGTGGAGGGATACACAATGGGAGACAGTGTTACGGCTTGTTGCAAATCTAATAACGCCCGAGTCCCTTTTCCGTCCGCTCATCACCCCCCAGCACCACCAGCAACTATTTCACCCCTCCCTCTACTTCTTTCACTTCAGCAACAGTTTGCCGCTGACACCACACAGCGGACGCTCGAGTGAGCTTACACCGACTTTGCGCCGAGGCTACGGTGAAACCGGCAACACAACCTGATGAGGTGCTCCATTGTCCTGAGGAGCCCCATGGCTATAGCTCCCCTCTTGAACAATAGCTGCACCTCTATAGAAACTGTAAATGTTGCCTAATGAGGCCTCTTCATTAGCAGAACCTGTCTATGTGTGAATGCTGCCTGTTTGTCAGATCCTATAAGGCCTTCTCCTTTCCAGGACTTCCAGCAGGGCCCAGGTCCACCAGTAGCAGAAGGGGAGACCAGCTGTTCCCAGCTGGTAGCCAGGAGATGCCTATGGGGGACAGGCCTGATTGCTGCTGGCCAGCCCCCTGCTGTAGGAGGGAGATGGAGAACAAGCAAATGCTTCTGGGAAACCATCAGATCAGCTCCAGTAATATCCTTGTTCTATTTCCACAGTTTGCAAATTTAGATAAATATATATACTGTATATATGTTTTAATTAAGGCATTTAGCTGACTTAGAAAGGGACATTAAATCCTTGGTCATCATCAACACCTGACAGAAAAAAGGAAAAAGCTACAAATCTCCCTTAGAGTATTTCTGTGAATTTGTCAAATAAGATAGAAGAGCAATAAAATTTAGAGTTGTATAAGAGCAGACACATACTAAATATTTCTAACTACATATTTTGACTTTAACATATGATGAAGTTTTAACAGGAAACTGAACTAATCTCATTCTGGTGTTTTTCAGATTCCATGGCAACTGAATGCACCACTTTGAAATGACAAGTAAGAGCCTATGTAAAGGCACGTATTTGTGTGTGTTTCTGTGTGTGTGTGTGTGTGTGTGTGTGTGTGTGTGTGAGAGAGACGAATGGTCTGTCACCTGACCTCTCTCTCCGTCCCACACACACACACATACACACACAAACCCCGCACATCCCCACAGCTGCACGGAGGCGTCCAGTCAGCACGGCCAGGGGACATGGGAGCCAAAGCCCAAAGATGGAGCATGGACAGTGGCAGCTGGGGAGCTGACAAAGCCCCATTCAGAGGGCCCAGGCCTGGGGACAATGGCTGGGCCAGGCTGAGCCCTCTCCTCCACTCTTCCACCCTAAGATTAATACTTCAGATGGGCTTCCCAGTGGCAGGCAGGGCTAAAAGGAGAGCCCTCCTGTTTGTCACTGGGCATTGTGCGAGTCGCCTGAGAACCAACCTCTTGGATGGGCTTGACAAATGAGAGCCGCCATTGACAGTGAACAGATTGGGCCTGCCACTTTTGTTTTGATTGTGGAGCGGGTATAATCAAGTTATTTGGGCCTTGGGGAGTTTTTGTTTCTCTCTCCTGATGCTCTTGACACTAAAGTCCCACCTTAACAGTCTATGCTGGCTCAGCTGTGATCTGAGCCTACTCAAGTTTCCCTCCTTGTTTGTTGTTTCTATTTATCAAAGCTGTATAGAGGGTGCAACAGCAAGAGGAAGTTAATTTACTTGGGTGTGGGAATCTGGCTATCCATTCATGTGGTCTACAGAAGGCAGTGCAGGTGCAACAGGTGTAGGTGTGCATATTCTTGTCACAGTCAATAGAGCTACAGTGCAGCGTTATTGTAATGTTTTCTATGCAGATGTCCCTCGTACACCTGACCTCAATAACGTGTTAAAAGAAACAGCTCAGCCAGGGGACTACAGTAACTAGAGACCCTGTTAGGTAAGGGTGGGGTGGGGTGGGGGCAAACGCAGCTAGGATGCCCCCCCCCCACACACACACACACACCTCACCCCACCCATACCCTTTCCTCTGTAAGTGCAGCGCAGGTGTTTAGCCCCCAGCAAGGCAGCATTTCTGGTTAAACTGTAGGAACGCTGCCCCACCTTCACACTGGGAACTAGCAGTGGCCGCAGAGTACACAGCGTCACACCTGCACACCTGTGCTTCCAGTCAGTGTTTTGCTACTGTGATCACATCAGATGATTTCACAACAGGAATCATTCTTCCACAGAATCTCGTCAGAGAAGAAAGCACACATGCAGTCAGCATTTTTTTTTGTGCAAATGTCATTTTAAGCCCCGTAGCTGAATTAATCTGACTTAAAATTCACTTTCACTGTTTGACAAAGCAACAAGCGAGGACTGAATCTTTGTTTTCATGTGCTGTGGCTACAGTAAGGGAGGCCTGGGACCATCTGCCCCGTCTGTCCCGGTGTTATTGCTTTGCATCGACCAGCTATTCTCACGATAAAGGAATGTGGCCTTCTTGTAAACATACATTGACCCCCCGCAAGTGCCACAAGCTTCATTCCCTTTCCCTGTTCCCTCCCATCCCTCCTCTCACGCCCGGGTGTCCCTTCATCTACCCCAGTCTCCATCACCATCTCATCCCCCCCCCCCCGGGTCCTTCTACTGCCAGTGTCTCAGTCCCCTCGGCTGCCTGCTGAAGATCCTCCTCTGGTTCCCACATAGAACTGAGACACACACAGTTAAGACAAGCGCCCTGCTTTTCATCCAGGGCCCTATTCCAGGAATACGCTTGTGTGAAACTTCGATGCAGCAGAAGGTGCCCTACTTTTAAACTTCATTCTTCTCCCTGGGATTGTTTCAGGGGGTTTAACAAAAGGGGAAATAGACTGTGTGCGGGTCAGCAGGGGTGTGTGTGTATGTGCATCTAGGTTATACTCGGGTGCATGTGTTCGCGTGCACGCCTGTGTTTATGCAACAGTGTGTATGTGTGTGTGTGCACGTGAGGGGAGGGCTGGAGGATTATAAAGAGGAAGTGAATGGGAAGTACACACTCAGTGACAAAATAAGAGGGAGACATTCCTTTGCTGCCCCTCCCCTCCTCCTCCCAGCTCCCTCTTTCTCTCCTCTCCCTCTGCTGTGGCAGGGCCCTGGGAAAATCAAACAGGTGGTTTGGGCCTGGCAGGAAAGCTGGCTGGGCCCGGGGTGGGCAGGCCTACAGGCTGCTGGGGGCTATCAAAAGCTCTTAGGCCCAGCTTTAGGCCAGCACTCTGAATGGCCCCGGGCTTCATTATCATGTGAATTCTGGGAACTGCCCCGGGCCCCCAGTAACACCAGTGAGCTGCCCATATGGCGTTCGCTTGGCAACTAGGGAGACCCGGCACCCCCCCCCCCCCCCCC
>NW_019520833.1:113255-121845 GCF_002814215.2 Seriola lalandi dorsalis
CAGTGCTACTCCTCCATTCCAGCACTCCTGATATCAAAGGAGGACAAGGAGGAGAGGGAGGAGGAGAGGGAAGCAGAGGCCCAGAGCCCCCATCCCCAGCCTTCTCCTGGGGGGGCTGGACCACACAGAGCAGTGCTGGACAGTCCTTAGGGACCCTGGATAACACCGCTGCCCTGTAGGGCACTACAGCTAGCCTGGCTCTGGGTGGATTTAGCCATTGAATTAGCATTAAAGACACATTCTAAAGCTGTCAATTTAGCATCACAGATAAAGATGTCAGCAGCCTCTCCACTTCATGAGGGTTGCTCCTCATCAGCTGCCCTCCTCCTCCTCCTCCCATCGCCCCACTATTCACTGAGGAATTTAGAGGCTGAATTCCCTCTGATTGATCACTATTGAGGCCCGATCACCACAGGGAAAATTCCTAGCACACAGCACAGCAAAATTCATCTGTTGATCTTAGTGAAAGACTTTCTGTCTTTCCATTTTTGATTACTCACCCATGGCATTTTGTTCCGAATATTGCACATAATTTTATTCAATGTTAATCGGAGGGAGATATTTAAATCATAGTGTGACCAGGCCTGTAGTGAGCCGTAGCAACAAAAATAATCACAGTAAAACTCATACCATCTGCAGTGATATGTTGTAGGCGTACTGGTACAAGCAGCCCCCCCATAAGCATTCCAGTTTCATTAGCAGTGACATAAAAAAAAACCCAAAGAAATCCATCTGAAGTAAATAACCTTGTGAGTCATCTGATTTTCCTGGATGAGGATGAGGACACTTCTGCAGAGGAGATGTCACTTAACAGCAGTGCAGGAATGCTGCTCCGGCTGCTGCAGTCGGCCACCTGTGTTATAATGTAGTGGGGGTTAGAAGGAGGAGGAAGTGTGTGAGCGATGTGTGTTATATGCGCCACATGATGTCATGCTGATGAAGAGACTTTGGATGGCTTCGGCATTGTTCATTGTGATTACTGATGTATGCGTATTCATATGTGTGTGTGTGTGTGTGTGTGTGTGTGTGTGTATCTATATGTGAGTGCACCTGTGTGAGACTGGGGAGTGATCTTATATGGCACATGTGGATAATCTAGTCAGCTTACTTCACCACTTGCACCTGTGATAAGGAAGGCGCGGTATGGAAAACAGAAGAGAGCAAAACAAGGAGGGAGGGAGGAGTGAGTGAGAGGGAGAGAGAAGTAGAGAGAGAATTAGAGAGAGAGAGAGAGAGAGAGAGAGAGAGAGAGAGAGCCGAAAGTGTGATCTGACTTCTGAGGAACTCTACTGGTGATTCATTCTGTTACACATGGAGCGATTCACTCCCTGTGCAGCTGTGCGGGCCACATGCGCAATATGATTTCACAACATCTTCCCTGTCCTTGGAAATTCCTTTTTTTCATGCAGCCCTCTCACCCCCTTCCCTCCTGTCAATGTGCTGGCGGTGTTATTCTGACAGAGAGGCAGGTGCACGACTTAGTCATTCTTCTCTTCCCCAAATGGCTCCGTGCTTCACTGAGGCTTTAGTTAGCTAGAAGGGCTTGACCAAGAAGCCCCGTCACAGTCATGTGTTTATCATACAGTAGGGTTCACAGTGCTGCTAGTGATGGTGTTGTTGTTATCACTCAGCTCACCACTGCTCCCGTAGGTGTCAACAGCCAGCTGGGAGCAGGATAGTGATGTCTCAGCCACAGAAACTCAAGTGACTCAGCATTTCTAGCTCTCAGTTGTTGTTCTTTGCCCTGGAGTGTTTGTTTATCTTTACAGTATCACCTTCTCTCTTTCTAGGATTCGATCCGCTCCATGTCCAGTCGTGACCCAGGGGAGCGTCTGTGGGATTCCACCCAGTATGACGTATGCGTGCTGGGGACGTGAATCATCCCGCAGCTGCCCCCCTTACCGGCTCCAGCTCGGCAGGAGCAGTGCAGCCAACGTTCAAACTGCTCTGTTTAAAACAAACCCGAGCTCATAACAGTGAGGGAACTAAAGTCACTTCGAAGCCACAATGATGTTGTGTTCAATTATGTTCAATTATCCCGGAACATGATCGTTCCGGATAGATTAGGCTGCGCTCACGTGAGACATGGCATCTGCAAGGCTTGATTCTGTTGTCATTGCCTGACAATACACTTCAGTACAGGAGCTAAGTGTCATAGACAGTAGATTGGATAAACAACTCTGCAGCTGAGACTCCGGCTAAATTCAGGTTCCATAGGATTTTAATTCAAGAGGCTCATAAGTTATTTTGCCAATAACATGCTTTAATACTTTGAATGCGATCAGGCTGCAATAGGGATGTATCAGCAGTGACACTGACCTTATTACGCTGATCTGGTATCAACCGTGACATGATGTTTCCAAATTAAATACAGTGTCTTTGTCAGTGTCATTATATAATTCTGTATTTTCTGATGTCAGTTACATCCATTTAGTCAAAGTTGGCCCACGGGTCAGTTCCCTGGACTCATGTTACCTTACATGAAAATGATTCCAGTGTGTTACATAGAAAAAGAGAGCATAAGGTATCGATCAGTGCTCGGTATGAACAGATACCCCGAACTGAAGCATGAGAGTCAGTATCCGAAAATAAAAAAGTCAGATCTGTGCATCCCTAGAAGGCAATGGTGTTCTTCAGCTGTCTCACAAGTCTTGAACATCAACTTAACAACAACATGGGAAGGTTTTCAGCCCCTTCGTCTGTTTATGTTTAACAGAATGAACCCACCTGACACAAACACTGATGTTTGCCATAAGAGAGGCTGAATGGGTCCAAATGGGTTACAGAGCCGCATTTGTCCATATTCAGAAAAACAAAATCTAAACAACTAGAAGATAAATTGGTGTGGTGGATTAGCACTGACCAGTGTGACTGACTACATGGAACTTGATAATAGTGGCGATTGTTACCCTTACCTTATTATCCTATATAGATCCTTATAGAGACCCTTCATAGAGACAAATAACTAAACACTTTGAACATTAGTAAAATGTTCACTACCAATGTTGCAGGCAAAACAGGTTGTCGCGGCTGATATTATAGAATGAAAAAGGAATATAACAAGTGCTGTATTTATTGATTTAACTCATAATTATAATAATTTTATTTAGACAAAGTTCTGAACTTTGACCTCTTTTTTAAAAATGCATCAATATCTGTATTGCTTTGGTGTCAGATCTCATAACAATGTCATATCTGTTCTAGCAATGAAAATTTTCACATGCTGCTCAGTCATTGTCATGAAATTACCTGCAACATAATTGGGTAAAATATAATTTGTTGCTGTAAAGTTCAAATCACATCTGGAGGTCAGCACACGTTGTCATGGTTACATCAGTCAGGTGGAAAGTATCTTCAATAATGGATACCAGCCTTTAATGAATACAACATGTTTAATATAGATATAGAATTAAGAGCTATAGTCATTGTTTCATGAAGCATTTCAATTCCTAATCCCCCCTCTCCACCTACACACACACACACACACACACACATCTCTTATCCCTCTTCGCGCCGAAAGAGCCAGCAGGCGAAACTGAAAGAAAAGAGAATGGGCCTTCGAATGGCGAGGAATGAGAGTTGAGTTGAGGAACAAGTGAGTGAGTTGGAGAATGAGAAAATGAGAGGGAGAGACAGCATGGATTCTTTTCTTTGGGGCCTTAAATACATGTTTCCCTCAGATGTTGGCTCTTCTTCAGATGCTAATGGTTCACTCTTATTCCCAAGCTGGGCCTTAGCATAACAATGCAGTGGAAGTGAAAGAGCTAAACCTCTGCTTTCTTTAAGAAGCCAAAGCTGGGCTTTTCTTGTGCACTAATGCCCCTCTCTCTCTTTGTGTTCCCAGTGAAAGGCCTGTGGAACGCAAAGGCAAGGTGATCACAGAGTTTACTGAAAATGAGACTGAAACAACACACGGGCCTGGGCTAAAATTGCATTGGTGAAGTCATTGTAAGCCAGGAGAAATGACCAAATATAGAGCAGTGAGTTGGCTGGCCCTGAGCCAGAGTACTCACTCTCTTGAGTATGATGACAGCAGTCATTTTGAATATTATCAGCTTTTGCTTTTAAAGCTGTTCTGAATTATGTCTGCTTGGAGGACTCCAACCCAAATGTTATGACTGTGTGTCCTGTGCTGACTCCAACATGCCAGAGTCCCATCTGAGAAGCAGTTGTGAGCCTGAAGGGTTTTTGGATGAACTGCGGTCTGACCATGACCAGTCTTTAGTAGATACTGTTGTGAGGCCCCTGATAGCCGCTGATAGCAAACTGAGAGCATATGGTTTCCTGCTCTATCATTTATCAGGGAAGAATGAACAGGACCAGAGGTAAAGGACATGCAGGAGGACACGAAGATACTGTACAACTCACACCGGCTGAGCTGAGGTGTGATGACTTCAACTTATCTGTGTTTGTGCTCAGTCAAACTGTTCCTTCTTATTATACGTCATTTAATTTTCTGCCTTTCTGCTAAAGTGGTTCTTTCAAATTTGGAGCGTTCTCAAAGGGCACATTTGAGACGTGGTTTCGCGGCTGGCTGGCATTTTACAGCTGCATGTTTATGACATAGACGCACATGAAAATATTGTACACTGAAAATATATGTTACAGTTTAAAGAGGCAGTCTGCAGTTTTTTAACTATTAATACTATAACAGAAATAGAAAATAACAGTATTGATCTGATGCAGGGAGATCAAAGTGTCACATGAGAAAAATTGCTCAAAAGCAGGTGAGTGGTGTAGATAATAGGAATGAACTTAAAACAAAGTACTATATACACCATACATAAATAATAAGTGTATATAGTGTCAGAAGAAGTTGGGGTGAAGAGTTACGGTCCAGTTGCACAGTAAGTGATATGAGTTAAAAAGGTGCTACTGCTGTCAGTGACATGTGAACTCTAAGAAATCCAAATGAGGCTTCATCCGTTGTCCTTCAGACCTCACGATGACAATAGACGACTAAGTACCCCCCAATTACCAGGTTTTAACCCATTAACACCTCTGATGTTCTCCCTCTTCTCTCTCTGTGCCCGTATCTCTCCCTCACACCCCCCCCCCTTTATGCACATAAGCAGTCGGCCCAGGTGCAACACAGAGGAAGTTAGCACCTCCTCACCACAGCTACTCACTCTATTTACATGCAAAACGATGGGCTTAGTCAGAGAATGTGTGAACACAGGTGTGTGTGAGTGGGACGTGGTGGGGATGTTGTCACGGGAGCCACTAATCTGTTTGTCCTGACGTGCTCTGTGTTTGCTCAGAAACTGTTGAATCGCGGTGTTGTGTAATTAGATGTTTTGTGGAAACACATTTCAGATTTCTATTGTAAGAGACTGCAGAAGGAGAAGAGCAGCTGAAAATATGCCTCGCACAAACACAAGCCTGCATTTACTTGTGCTGAATCGAGCTTTTTGTGCTCTCTCATTTGTGTGTGTATGTGTGTGTAGGTTGAGAGGAAGTCAGTGGTGGCACCCAATGTCATTTGAAGCGGAGCGCCTGGCGCCACAGCATCAGCATCATCACTCACTGGTGCCAGGCTCATTTTTATAAGCACTCACTAAATGACACACAGCTGGCGGCATGGAGACAGCTGTCACTGCCGTCACTACGCCCTAATCTGTCTCTCCCTCTCTCTATGTGTCTTTCCCTCTCTTTTCCTCCTCTCTCACACTCTGGTGTTCAGCTGGAGTTGCCTCCCTTCCTCCTCCCTCCTCCCTCCCTTCAGGATCCAGACTTTGTGGAGCCGAAGCTGCAAAAACTCACTTCCTGGAGCTGGTGTTCACTTCCTTTTCTTTTTGTGGGACTTCCTGTGCTGCCTCTGTGATCAGACCGGTCAGAGCTGACTCTCTGGGAGAGACTTCCTGATGCACAGACAGCTGGGGAGATAATTCTCTCTTTCTGCCTTTGTCAGGATTTTTTTTTTCTATCTTTCTTTCTGTGTCTCCAGAGGTCTTCTTTTCCCCCTGTACTGTTTTTCCATTTACTTTGCTAAGCTGCAGGTTTATTTTGATACGATGCAAAGCGAATCTGATCCCCCAGAGACAGATCATCTTCTGAGAGGGCAGATCTATGAAACACACAGGAAAATGAGCCTAACAGATATTATACATCCTAATGATATCAGACCAAGGCACAAAGCTCAGTTCATACCTGCTGATCTGGAGAGAATATCTTGCAATATCGCACCAGGCTGTCCCATCCATTAGTACTGATGTTCACCTCATCCAGCACCTCGCCCTCCCCTCTGGCTGTGAGTGGAGGAATGTAGTGGGTGTGGGTGTGTGGGCCCTGGTAGCGAGCAGAGACTGGCTCTAGTCGGTACGCCAAGCCCAAGAGCAGGCTCCTGTGATGGGGCAGGCAGGACAGAGCACAGACAGCTTGTAAGAGGGAGGCCTCAGTGGGTGAGTAAACACAGGCCTACAGAGAGAAACAGAGAGCGATAGAGGGAAAAGGCGCATAAGGAGCGAGAGTGTAGGAGAAAATATAGTTTGATTTCAGACGCCTCTCTGTCTGATCTGTTGGTGTAATCCCATCCTGCAACACATCACCCATCATCCCTGAATGTTATTTTATCACTGTGCAATACTGTAACAGTTTTTATCTCACAAACGTGTCACAAAAAAAAAAAAATGAAACTCCTGGCAAAAGCATCCACTTCTCTTTCCACCACTTCCTCTCCTTATGTCCATCTGGCCACCTGGGCCGCTGGTGGCAGGTCCAGGGTCAGGCCAGAGGAGAGAGGGCAGCAGGGAGCAGGACTAGCCTGGGGATGGAACTAAAGGATCCTGGGGTGCTGGCCAACATAGCCTAAGGAGCCAGTATGCCACCTCGACGTCCCCCTGCACAGAGGCCAAACTGTGAGAGGCTCCTTTGAACCGAAGGGATGTGGCTCACACATGGGCTCCTTCCAGACAGAACACGGTGTGTGTCAGGAGGCTCTGTGCTTTGTGCAATGGACAAATGGGTTTAGTGTGTTGCTCCTCTGTTTGCACGGCTGCTCTCATATGTTTGAGGTTCTCTGAGGGGAATGACCTGGCGGGGGCAATAAATAGTTGGACTGGATAACTAGTGTTGTTTCACCTTACCACTCTAGTCTATATTCAGACAATCCCAAGGGATACCTATTGAAGTGTACGGGTGCTTAAGGTTTATATCACCTCTGTTAACATCTACACAGATTGTATCAAAGTGTCCAGAATCTGAACTATGCAAACAGCTAAAAACAGACAAGTGATACAAGTGAAGGAACCTTGGAGAGATAACAGTATCTTGTAGCAACCTCTGGCAGTTTCACTTTCCTTACACAACCAAAATAACAGCAGCGGTGATACAATCTCATTCACAATCCATCATAATTAAAGCAATGTAGTTTTTGGGACTCATTCTCTGGGATGGAGGTTTTTGGAGGGAGGGAGGACGAGGCCCGAGCTCTGGGCATGTTCCGACGGAATCCCCCATCACTGCCGTGCTCTGGCCCCGGTCCGCCTGGCTCGGACTGGCTGGCTGTTCCCTGGAGTGCTGAGTGACAGGAGTACACGGCGGCCTCTCCACACGTCCCCCACTTCCTGAGCTACTGCTGGGCTCGACAGCCTTTGGGAGCTCCACATGGCAGCAGGCTAAGTACACACACAGGAAGAGGTGACATCTGAAACAGCAAATGCTGCAATGGTTTGTTTGTCATCTCTTCAAACTGGTGAAAGTTTTGAGTGTGTCCACTGTATCCCAGGGCCCTCTCCTCACACCGAGGCACATGGCAATGTTCAGCAGTCAAATTCAACATGAATACTTTCATTTTATTTATTTGAAACTGCTGTGAAACTCTTCAGTTTGTCCATAATTTCTTTGACACTACGTGAAAGACAGTGACAAACGTGGCAACCTTTGAAAGAATACAAAATATTACCAGCTGGCCTATTTATCTAAAATGACATTGATACATCTAACATTTTCAGTTGGGAGAACAAATGTGTCTCTTATACGCTGATACAGTTATCACAACAAAAGAGCTACAATGGGATTATTTGTCATGCAAAACTTTTATTTTTAGCTTCAAATCATACAAATGTGCTTGATAAGTCCATGAGAAATCTAATAATGAATTCAAATACTTCCAAGGTATTAATCAGCTTAGCCCAGAATGTTTTTTTCATATAAAAGGAGATGCTTTAGGAGAGCTCAGGGATGAATGTGTAATGAGCTCGAAATAACCTAAAGCCCTTTTTTTTCTCTCTTTTTCTCTTCTCTGTGTCCTCCCTCCCTCCTCCCCTCTCTGTCTTTTTTTCTCCTCTTTTGGGAAACATGCCTTTCCCAGCTGCACAGCCCCCACAGCGCGAGGCCAGGCCAGGAGCACAGCTGGCCAGACTTGGTGGAGCCAGTCGACAGGCGCATGGAGCGCAGCCCGCCCAGGGCCCGCTTCCTCCGCAAACATGCCCAGGTGTGGGGCCTCCGAGCTGGGCTTCTGATCTCCACCAAACAGCACTGTGTGTGTGTGTGTGTGTGTGTGTGTGTGTGTGTGTGTGTAGGGAGGGACTATGGGATGAGGGATCAAGAAGGCAAAAGGGGAGGAAGAGGAGTAGGGGGGAGGGGGCTG
>NW_019520833.1:121865-124720 GCF_002814215.2 Seriola lalandi dorsalis
GTGTATGGGGGGGGGGGGGTCCCTGCTGAAGCTGTGTCAACACTGTGTGTTAATGTGTGTGAGTATGTGTATCTGTATCTGCATGTGTTTGTGTTTCGGGAAGTGAGGGGTCACCCCTGGGGGAGACAGTGGGCAACAACAATTACTGCAGCATTGTAGCTAAATTGTGTCTGAATTGTTCGTCCCTGCCCACAGTCAGTCTGTGCCAGGAGAGAAAGGCTTAGAGTGGGTATGTAATTACTGAGCAGTGGTACATTTAAAAGATGCAACACTGCTTGTTAGCATATAATAGAAAATAAATGATCACCTGCAGGATGAGTACACACTCGTGCAGAGCTCAGATGGCTGTTTGAAGAAAGCAATTCTGTGCAGATTACTGATTACCCTCCACATTTAACCATATCTGACTAGATTTCTAGATTTCTGCTGCGCTCCTTGAGCTCTGGTCTTAACACACTTAAACAAAAACACACTTGTGAACGTATCCAGCTCAGGCCACAGCGTTCGCCTGAGTAACTTTCCTATAAATCACTTCATAAATCACTGCACAAATGTACACTTAAACGATTTCAGATTGCTTCGTAACAGTGACATTACCTGCGGCTGATTTGATATGCAACCCCTCCCTTATCCCTGTTTTTTTTACTGTGTTACAACTGATGGTGACCTCACTCTGGACTGGTTGAGATCCAATCCAAGCATTTAACATTATAACCAGATTCCAACACACACATGTGCCTTAAAATGCATGCACTCACACACACACAGGAACAGCTTCCACACACTGCACCAGATGAAACATAGTGTAACAGGAGGCGTATGAGCTGGGGTCAGATCAGATAAGGCGAGGCCAGACAGCCTCAGATAAGCTCTTTGAACGGTTCTATCTGCAGCGTCAGGAAGACGCTCTCCCCTCCAGCCGTTTCACATGATGACTGCTGGCCAGGCGGCTGCTGCTGGCCTGTTTGTGGCCTGGCCCTGCTACTAATTAACTGGGAGAGCCCAGGGCCCTCTGACTGACTGCCTTGTCTCTTGCAATCCCCCCCACTCAGGATTGCTCATGCATGCATGCTAACAGACACTCATGCAAATACACACATAGACACACTGATTCCTATCTGTTGTGGACCCCAGGAGGATCTTGGATGGTGTAGGTGGCCCTCTTGTGGTACAGAGTGGAGGCTGTGGAGTATAGAAAGATGTGCTCCTCTTGCTGTTGAGTCTTGCTCTCTCTCTCTCTCTGAAAAGAAGATCACATGTAAGGACAAACATGTCTGGTGTTTTCATGCTACCTAGGCTTGAAACTAACAATTACTTTCAATCTGGATTATTCTGTCATTTATTTTTAGGATTAAGCAATTCATCATTCGCTCCCAGCCGGGGGTGCTTCAACCTCAGGGGTGACCTCAGCAGTTTCCAGGGGGTCTCTGGAAAGAATCTCAAGCAGTTTTACTAATTTGAAAAATTAGAAATTGTGGAAAATATACATCTGCATCTTGAGTCAGTGTAACACAACTGACTGTGTTGCAATTCGAGTTCAGCTTCTGCCACTTCGAGTGGTAGCAATACAAATGCAAACTTAAACAAAGCCACTTAAAAACTGAAAACTGTGCCACTTGTGTATAACCAATAGTGTTAAATAACAACCTTAACAATCGATGTAAAGGAACCCATTTTGAACATGAGGGGTGATGTCAGTGAAGCAGTACTTCACTCTGACAGGGCCACAGGGACACATCAGACAAGAGAGGGAGGGCACCACCGATTTTCTAGAGCCTGAGGTGATATCTTCAAACTGCTTCTTTTGCTTGACTGAGGCCAAAACCTAAATATTTTCCATCTACAGTTACAAAAACAGAAACTCTCATATTAGAGAAGCTGCAATCAGTGAATGTTTGATATTTTTTCTTAACATAGGTTCATTTTCTCTCCATTTATCGTCTCATCATTTCAGCATTCCTACTGACTCATAAACATCCCGGCCTTTTTGTCTGTTTCCTCATGTGAAGGCACATTCTATGTTCTAACTAGAGCCCGTTGACGTCAAATCTCACAATGGTCATGTTGTTGAATCTTGTGCACTTCATTGTCTAATGTAAGCTTCTGATTACAGTCCAGTCGGAGGTCTGTGCTGTGTTTCAGCAGCGCTCCCCTCCCACGGTGCAGAGGTTAAAGTCCAGTTAACCTCATATGTCCAGGAGCATTCCACAGACTGTCAGCTGTTTTTTCCCTGAAGCGGTCTGGGCCTTGACGATGGGAAACGTCCCTTTGTATCCCCAAGACAAGGAACAACACAATCAAGGTGTTTGAACAACCACAATGTGCACACTCGCGCACAAGCACACACACACACCCACACACACATATGGAGGAGGAGGCTGTGTGAGCTGCTGGTACTGAAATCTCACCATGAGTAAGCATAGGTATATTTAGGAGGATCAGCTGGGATTTGTGTGTGTAAGAGTGTGTGAATAGGTGTATGTGTGTGTGTTTCAGTTACTGTGTTTGTGTCTCGTTGGACTAAAAATGGGGGCTGGCTCACCTGTTCACACACACACGCACACACACACAAACACATGCACACACACACACACACACTGACCTCCACATTTTTTTCCCCGCACTCACCTGTTTGTTCAGAGGATGTCTGCAGCCTGATCAACTTAAACACAGCGCCAATGTTTCCACGCTACCTGTTTGAACAGCTGAGTGAAGCGTTGACTTTAGCACTTTGCACAATAGCACGGGATTGGTTTGGAAACACACACAGGCCTCCTCCTCCTCCTCCTGTGCTCCCTCTGCTCGCGTGGACTTGCGTGGATGTGATAAACGCTGCCCGGTGACCCACTGAAAGA